>NC_034595.1:1720246-1745861 GCF_900095145.1 Mus pahari
CACACACACACACACACACACACACACACATGCTCACTCACTCACTCACAGGGCCCTTCGGTTCCCGAGTTGTACTTGATGCTCTGAGGTCCCGCGTGTCGTTTGCGTGTGTTGTAAGGATGGCCAACTTCTCTGAAGAGTAGATTCATTTGCATCTGGCTGTTTTGCTTATTTGGGAATTTTTTGAAGCCTTTCTTCCATGTTTGTAGGGTAGTTTAGCTGGATATAGGACCATCCTTGGTGTGTCGGGTTGTTTATTCCGGGACTGAGGTCACTGTAACTTCACAAGTCAGTTTTGGAGAACTCTCTGCTCTGAGGAGAATGGCTGTTCTCCAGTTTCCACTCTGCAAGCCTTCTGTGTTCTCACCGCCAGCAGATCCAGTGTTCTTGTCTTCACCCAGTGTCTGTTTAGGAGCCACAGACATTCTCTGTTAGGCTCCTCAACAGTTCCTCCATGCTGAAAGCCTAGGTTCCGGTTGGAGAAGTTAGCAAGTGAAGTCAGCCATCACCTCCTTCCTCACCGACTCTTGTAGTTCAAAGGGCGGGGTGTGCTCAGCTTTCCTTGCCTCTGGGTCTCAAATGAAAGCAAGCTGGGTCCCACTGCTGCATTCTCTGAGACATGAGCGCTGCCTCCCAGCTCACTAGTGGCAGAAATCGGTCCCTGCGCTTTGTGGGACTGAAGCTCAGCTCCTGGAGGTCACTGCTGAGAACCTGCTGCTGGCTTTGAAGATCTAAGCTGCCATGTTGTGGTGTGGCTAGGTCCCAAGATGGCCTCTAGGAGCCAAGTTCAGATTGACTGTCTAGGATCAGAGACCAATCAGTGGTTTTCTTCCATCCATAAAAACACAAATACCGAATGTACAGTGGGATTGGAGTACCAGGGACCCTCTGCCTATTACTCCTACAGGTCATTCTAGAAGATTCCATTGTTATAGACTGATTAAAAATTCCCAAGAAATAAAATTTCCTCACATGACAAACGTCTTATTACTCATGAAGGTTTTGTTTTACTTCTAAGGTTAACATTGTGTTATTGTGTTCTATTTTATATATAATTTTAGATTATATTTAGAATATATATATATATATATATATATATATATACATACATTTTTTTTTTTTCCGAGACAGGGTTTCTCTGTGTAGCCCTGGCTGTCCTGGAACTCACTCTGTGAATCAGGCTGGCCTCGAACTGTGAATCTGCCTGCCTCCGCCTCCTAGGTGCTGGGATTAAAGGCGTGCGCCACCACTGCCGCATACATTGTTTCTTTATGGACTGAACTGTCCTGTCCTAGCCGCCCCCCTTCCCCCTCCTGTTAGAACAGCTCCTCACTCATTCCCTCCCCTGCACTGGGGGAATCACCTGCCACTTAGAGAAAAGGTGCATTTGGGCTCATCAGTTCTAGGGTGAGACTGAGGGTCTGCGTGCCTTACTAAGTCTTAGGGGATGCAGTTGCTTTGGGGTGTAGGTTTCCAGCACCTCCCATTTCTTCTTCCATTTTCTTTATTCTTCCCTGCTTCCTCCATGTCTTCTCTCCCCTTTTCTCACAACCAGCAACCCCCTCTCGATTCCCCCCTCTTTTTTTTTCTATTTTCTTTTTCTTTTTTTTTTTCGAGACAGGGTTTCTTTGTGTAGCTCTGGCTGTCCTGGAACTCACTTTGTAGACCAGGCTGACCTCGAACTCAGAAATCCGCCTGCTTCTGCCTCCCGAGTGCTGGGATTAAAGGCGTGCGCCACCATGCCCGGCTCCAATTCCTCCCTCTTTCATCTCTTGATGTACCCCAGTCTGGCCATAAATCCTCTCTGTAGCCCAGGCTGCTGCAGTCTCCCAGGCGCTGGGTTTACAGGTGTGAGCCACTGTGTGAGAGCAAGAAGGAAGCAGGGCTGCGCTGAGGTCCTGCATGAGGAGAAAGAAGGGCTAAGGGAGGCTCCAGCCAATCCCACCCCCACAGGCGTGCCTTCCTGAGTGACACACTAGGTGGTGGTGTCAGCTCGGAAATAGGGCAGTGCTTCTGTGGAAGACAAGACAATCATTTTTAAACTCCTGTAGATCTGAGATCCATGGGATGGGCGGATACCTGGCAGGCTCCCAGAGGCCACACAGTGCCACGTGTGGTTGTTGGGGGAGACGGGGGCTGTCGAGGAAAGGGTGTGCTTGCAGACACTGCAAACCAGAGCTGAATTGTCATGTTGGTGCCTCGCACGCTGTTTATAACCCCGTCTTCTGGATTTGGCTTAGTTGAAGTTCTGGAGATGTCAGCGGGGACTCGTTTTAAACTGAGCCTTCACAGCCTGGCTGTGCTATGTTCGACTGTATTAAGTTCCAATCTTGGGAACCAGTGTTGAAGGTCTCACCATCTGGCCTGGCGTATCACAGCTGCGGTATTTACTTGACAAGAATGGCTGGGAATACGGGCGTGCTTCCTGGTGGGCTGGGAGTGGTTAGAGCACTGACTCCTCTTCCACAGGACCCGAATGTGAGTCCCAGAACCCACATGGCTGCCCACAGCCATCTGTAACTCCCGTTCCAGGAGATCCAAGTCCCTCTTCTAGACACCTCAAATGCCAGGCATGAGTGTAGCACACAGATACACATGCAGACAAAACACTCATCGAATAAAATTGAAATAAAGAACAAGCTGTATCCTCCATTTCTTTATTCATAGCTTTGGAGACTTGCTTCTCCAGGGGTTATGTTGTCTGAGTCTGTCAGGTTGGTGGGGGGAGGGGGCACTGTGGCTTCCCCTATGCAACTTTTACTCAGGATGATTATAATTACCACAACCAAAGCACTGTTCTAAGCACGTTCTACCAGTGAGCTCATTGGATTCTCAAAATAGCCTCCAAGATGCTAGGCCACACAGACCCTGGCCCTGTGTTAGAAGTATTGGAGAGGGCCGAGAACTGGTCTTAGGTCACATCGCGTCCTGGACTTACTCCAGAGTACAGTGGTTGCTGCTCTCTTCTCAGAGGGGAGGAAAGGTGACTCACAGGTCCCCAAGGGTCCCACAGCTCCCACACCCAGATGCTGGGCCGGCTCCTCAACTCTTAGCCCACTTACACAACGCTAGCTATCAGCAGCCTGAATGAATGAGTGTCCCACTTGGAGAGCACAGAAGATTTTGTGGCTGATTTACATTTCTGTAGAGAGTTCCAGAACAAGAAGAAGCCAGGGACCGTGCCCCATGTGTGGAGCCACTTCCCACACTTCAAGGCCAGACCGCCGCTCCCTCATATGTGAATGCACTGAGCAGGTAGAATTCCATCTGTGGCTTCACCCTCTACCTCTTCTTTAAAACAGGGCAGGGGCTGGGGAGGTATTTCCTCAGTCTTGCCTTGTGAGGTCCCTGCTGCCCTGCTGGAGAGGCCACAGTCAGAGCCCACATCAGCAGTGATTGCTCCATCAGCCCTTCCTCGCCATCTTCCACTCAGTCCCTGTGGAGTGGAGGCTTCTGCCCCAACTGCTGAATCATGAAACGTCTGTGAATCATCCTGGACTTTTTCTAAGGCAGGGGTCAGTGAGAGAGGTTGCTCAGGGGAGCCTTGAGAGAGATTTCAGCACCCCACAAAGGATATACCAGATGTGTGTGCCTGTTGGCACAGCTCTGGTGCGAAGTCAGTCAAGGACTGCAGAGCACCACTGGATTCTCATGGACCACTGAGCCGAGGAAGCAAGTGACTGCTGTAGGCTCTGCAGGGACTTCCAGGAGTCAAATACTTCCCTCTCTGTCCCTGCAGAAACCCCCCCATCTGTGCCTCAGCCTATCTCCTGCCACTGGGCACACATCCTGACATACATCCAGGTCGTGCTGGCATAGGTCACCCTGGGGCTTCCATTCTTGCTCTAGATCTCATCGAAGGCCACCCAGTGTGTTTGCTCTCAGCCCCTGGATGATCCTTAAGAGAGCAGATGTTCTGGAGTCTCCTCTGCCCCAGGATAGCCCTCCAGCCTTGCAGCTTCCACTGTCCTGCTGGGATGTGGTTTTCATGATTTACGAGGGAGAGAAGCAAGTGCCAACATTAAATCTACATTTAACTAGAGGTCTGCATTCACTTCTGACCAGGCCACGCTGACCTCAGAGGTGATGCAAGTAATGTTACTAGGCAGGCTGTGGGGTGAGCAGGGCAGAATGTGTGTGTGTGTGTGTGCGCGCGCGCACGCGCGTGTGTTCCACAAGAAGGAAAAAGCCTGCTGGTCACAATGGAACCTACCTAACATCCCACCACCCAGGAGGTGGAACTGGGATGGTGAAGGGCTAGCCTGGGCTATATAAGAACCTGCATCTCCCTCATCCACAAAGGTGGAGAGAGCTGGTGGTATAAAAGAACAAACTCCTCTGTTTTCCCTACCAGGAAGTCAATAATAATAATAATAGTTTTAAGACTGAAACATCTTGAGGAAGCTGGGTAGTATGCTATTTGACATGTGGATGCAAATCCAGGAATAAGTATGCAAGCATGAGGGTGGGCTCTCAGTGTGGAGTGGGAGCACTCACTGGGTGGGCAGGGAGCATAGACCAAGCAGTGGTACTTTTTGCTCTGGCTTATTCCCAGAGATAGCTGGGGACAGAGGTGTCAGTGAAGAGAAACCCCATTGTCTGCTACCAGCAGAACAGAAAAGCACAGATCTTCAGAGATGACCAAGCCTCAGCTGTCCTCCACAGTTTTAATTGTTCAACGCATCTCACCCATAATTATTTTAGCTCTCTGGAAAAAAAAATTGATTCCAAGAGTTTCAGGAAGTCTGGGGGTCATTTCGGTCCAGGAGCAAAGAGCGATAGGACAGGGGCTGCTGTTTCTCAGAGGCCTCCTAAGCCACACATGAATTCTTGATAAAAACTGTTTTCAGCCAGGTGTGGTGGTGCATACCAGTAGTCAAAGCATTTGGGAGGCTGAGGCAGAAGGATTGCGGTGAGTTTGAGGCCAGCCTTGTCTACTGAGTAAGTTCAATAAATAAGAATCACAAATAGCATAAACAAATATACAAGTAAACAAAGAGAAAATGTATTTTTAAGAACACCTCTAAGTGGAATCTGATTCCAAGCCCTTATCACTAGAGAGACAACTAAGGACCAAGGGAGGACTTAGGTGGGCAGGAGAGGTGAAGTCGGGCGGTGCTGCAGCTGGGACCCGCGCTACCTTCAGTCTGGCTGCTTGGACTCTGGGCAAGTCACCTCACTGATGAGCCGCTCACAACCAAGTATAAGGAGAGTAGGGTCTGGGCTGGGAGGGAACACTGAGCTTCATGTGAGTTAGGCTGAAATGCTCTTCCTCCCAACCCCCAAGCCAATTTGATGGTGCACAGGGAGCACTCACTGAGGGAGGGGTGCAGAGTCCTCCCAGTCAGGACTCCGATGTCTTAGACCTAGAGAGAGCTGGGGACAGAGTATTGTCAGGAGCAACAAGGAGAATTCATTGCTGAGCTAAAGAGCGCAGGCTTGCCTCCCTCCCTCCCTCCGTCCCTCCCTCTGTCCCTCCCTTCATCCCTCCGTCCCTCCCTCCACAATGGTGAATTTATTTACTCCTCTTCTCCATAATTACTTAAGATCTCTGTGGAGAATAAGAATCTGGGAGCCATAGGAGTCCGGCGGGGTCATTTCTGCTGTCTTTTCATCATGGAGTTGGGGTACCACCCCAACCCTTCAAAAGAACCGGAAGGGGTTCCTGCTTCCTGCCTGAAGACTCATGGCTCCTCTGAAATCCTCTGGGCTGGAATTTGGAGAGGCTGAGAGCTTGCCCTAATGTGAGTGGAGTTCATTTCACAGCCTTTGGAACCAGAAACTGCAGGGAAATAGAAACTGCCTTTTCTGGGTCAGAATCTGGATGGTTCTGGGAACTTGTCCATACAACAAATTGATTTATGGGGACCCAGCTGTGAGGAGCTGCACACAACAGGGCTCAGCGGAGATACACTCCAGATGTGGCCTCATTAAAGGCAGGACTAGAACAACAGGGCCCAGAGGCATCCTCAGTCTATCGGGCCATGAAGACAGGGTGGCTGGGGCTCTGAGCTGTCACGGCCAAAAGAGGGACGGCACCAGGCCAGTGTCACCCAGCACCAGAACTTTCATTTCCTGCTGCTGGCTCAGGGTCTGTTCTAGCTCAATACTGTCTTTGAAAAGTAGAGCAGGCTTGATTCTGCCATCTTCTGATGGTACCTTTGGGTCTATCCTGTTGCTGTGTTATCGATACTCTGAAAAAAATAGCTTGAGGGAGAAAGGGTTTGTTTTAGTGCACAGCCCGATGAGGCATAGTCTCTTATGGTGGGGCAAGTCAAGGGAGAAGAGCCTGAAGCCGCATGAACTGTCAAGAACAGAGAGGGGTGTGTAGCCAGTCTTTGACTACTTTGTGGGTTCTTCTTTCTTCCATTCTGCCCCACCCCTTTGTTTCCACCCTTTCAACCCCAAGACTAGATAGGAAAGAAAAAGGATGCAGGGGAAAGGGGACAGCATTGCCATTAGCCTGCTTCCTGTTGCTTAGGGGGTTGAGTTCCTTGGGGCAAGTTTGATCTTTATCGTCAGGATACTTTAGTTTATTCATTCTTCTTTGTGCATAACTACTTAAACCCTGACCACCAATAACCAGCAGTATCCAACCAACAACCCCCCAATCTCTTGGGGCCCTGGCACTTAAAGACCCTCTGAAAGGTCCCCAGAATTCCAAATGTCACACAGTTGCAGAAACGATCTGCTGCTGGGAAAAATCACGCCCCTGCTAGAGCAGGAGGCACAGCATAGTCAGCTGCTGTGGACCATCTGAAGCAAGCAGCCTCAGATCTCACACCACCTGGGATTACGATGAAAACATGTTCTTATAACATTTCTGTGTCTTTCAAAGGAACCAACCAAAATGCCAAAAGTGTCACTGCAAGGGTGAGTGTTCATCAGTCCTCAGCTGGCTCCTTCATTTTATACAACCCTGATTGCCCTGCCCAGGGAGTGGCTCCACCCACACTTAAGATGGGTGCCTACATCAGTGAACTTAAGATCATCCCCAGAGGCATGGTCCTGTAGAGCTCCTGGGTGGTGTAGACTGAGTCACGTTGGGGATAAACACCAACCATTGCAGATGAGGAGATTAGTCCTATTGTAAAGAGCCACACTGCTGTTGACCTGAAGCCTGACTGAAACACCCGTCTCCACCGTGCCACCTGAGCTCCTAGGCCCTCGGTGACCCCCTCCTTGGGCCTCACACCCTAGAACTGTCCTCATGGGTTCCTGTTCAGGGTGTCTGGTCTCTCTTCCAAGGACAAAGGGAGCAGGAATGATACAGGGGTAAGGACGCTTGCCTGCTCTGACTCTCTGATAGGAATAGATTTTGGCTTGGGAGCTTCGGAACTAAACCCACACCTGATGGAGTCTCATACAAGGCTGGCTTCCTGAGGTGTGTGCCGCTGTGTTTAACACTTTATTTCCTCCATATTATTACTGGGGAAAAAAGCGCCAATTCTAACATTTCACAATTTCATTAGGTTGCATAACCTTTAATTTACTTAATTTTAGTGTGTGTTTTTATTTATTTCCAAGTTTTTTAAATAATAAAGTAAAAACTAATAAGAGTAAAAAAATGTAAGCTCATTGTCAAAAATTTAGAAACTACAAAAACATATTATCAAGAAGCCACACACACTGTGTGCAGAGACAGCACCACTGGAGCATTCCCAGTCTTCTGTTCATTTTTATTTTCTACTTAATTTTGTTTTTGTTGCATTGTTAAAGGAGCCACTGAGCTAAAGCCATTCCATTTAGTGTGTATGTCTTAACTAAAAAAAGTACCCTTATTCTCTTTCATGCCCCACTGGTCTTTTTCTTGCCCCCAAGTAGTGCCTTTCTATTTTTATGTCATATTCATAGATAGATAGAGTGATAGATAGATAGATAGATAGATAGATAGATTATAGATAGTAGAAAGACATATATATATAAATATACATAGATGATAGATGATATTTTAGATTATAAATAGATGATAGATAATAGTAGATAGATACATATATACATACATATGTAGATGATAGATAGATTATAGATAATAGACAGATTATAGATAAATAGATGAATAGATTATAGATAGATAATAGATGATAGATAATAGCTGATAGATAGATGATGGATAGATGATCAATAGATAGATAATTAGATAGATAGATAGATAGATAGATAGATAGATAGATAGATAGATAGATAGATAGATAGTGTACATAATCTAGATTCTATGTGAGAGAAACATTTGTCTTTCCGACTCTGGTTGATTTTGTGTTTGACCTGATGATCTTCAGTTCTTGCATTTTCCTGCAGATGAAAATGCCAGTCTTCTTCACAGCTGAGTAAAAAGCTATCCTCAGTATGTACCACAATCTCTTTAGACATTTATTTGTTGCTGTCAATTTAGACTGGTTCCGTATTTTGCCAAGTCAATGGTGCTTCACTAGACATGGATGTGCAAGCATCTCTGTGGTGGGGATCGGAGACTTTCAGGTCCTCATGCCCAAGTATGCTGAGGCTGGATCAGAGTGGCCCCTACCAGTCTTTTCTTGACCACAGCTTCCTTCATTTGGCTGCCCGTCTGAGTGATTCCAGCACTCCAGAGGCAGAGGCAGGGAGATTTCTGTGAATTCAAGGCCAGCCTGGTCTCCACAGTGAGTTCTAGGAGAGTGAGGACTATGTAGAAAGACCCTGTCTCAAAACACCAAATCAAAACAAACAAACAAACCGAAGGAAAACCCTCACGCCCAGTAAACGCAGTCCATCCTTCACGAGATGCAGAACTAGGCCCCGGGTTTACATGCACAAACTTATCTTGCACCTTCCGACTCCTGGGAGAAATGCCCCGACCTTGCTTTGATCGTATTTGTCTCTTGCTTGCTTGTTTGCTTTCTGTTTGCTTTTTTTTTTTGAGATAGAGTCTCATGTAACCCCAGCTGGCCACAAATTCCTGATTCTTCTGACGTATAGGTGCGTGTCACTACACCCAGCTGTCAACTTTGCTATACATGCCAAGGTTTCTAACAATTAGAATGATGAACACTGTTTACTGTGTGTACTGCGCCCATGAGACACCATGATGACTGACTTTCATACATTGAATTTTCATGACAACCTCACAATGGAAGTGCTTTTCACATTATAGATGCTTTCGTCATTTCATTTGAGAGTGGGGGGTGTATACAGGCCAGAGGACAACTTGGAGGAGTAAGCTCTCTTCTCCCCGAGGTCTTGAGGATGGAAACCGTTTCATCAAGCTTGGCACCTTTTACCTACAGAGCCATCTTGCTGGTCCTGTGGTGTTTTTCTAGCTGAGGAGAAACTGAGTTTCTGAGAGATTGGTTCCCACCTGGGCTGAGGGACACTGAGTCTAATGAGATTATAGCCTTGCCTAATCTGGTCGCTTTGTCTCTTAATTTAGCCAGAGGAAACAGTGTCTCTCAGGACAGGCTCGTCAGGCCTGGCTCTCGGATACTGTACTCTGCAGGGCAAGCCTTGGCACCTGTGCCTGGTGTACCTGCCTCATTCATTCTGGCTCCCAGGCACCTCTCCCCACTTCTGAAAAATATCTCAGACACAGCTGGACTCATTTAGAATTCCTGTCCAGTGTGCCTGTCACGTGCAGCCCCTAATACTTGGCTGCTATGATAATGTAAGGCAGTCTACACTGGTACCTGGGCTCTCCTGTGCTCCTCAGCAAGCACAGTAGAACAGTGTACTAAGAGTAGAGCCCATCTAGAGGGACATTCTACCGTGTCTGACATCTGGTGTTTAGAAGCCTCTCGTCTCCCCAGCTATGTCAAGAGATGGCTTCTTGACTATGGACCCCTCAGACCCCTGTCTGGCCCTGCTCTTGCCAGCTGTCTGCCATTGGTGAGGAGACCCCGCCCATGCCCACTGCCCTCAGAATCATGACACAGCGTGTCTCTGCCTCTTCAGCTCTCCATCCTCACCCACATGGCTCGGAGGAGACTTCCCTTCCGGAGGGTGGAGTTGCAGAAGCACACTTTAAAATATGGGTTGGATTTTCATTTTTGGTTGTTGGCTAAATTTGGTCATAATCGTGTCTTCTGGTTCTAAAAAGAGTGAAAGGAAGCAGCTGTCCTCAGGGAAGGCTCTGCAGCACGCAGGGTGGGGGAGCGCCACAGGCCGCTCGGCCGGCTGCTTCCTTCCTGAGCATCTGAGGCCAACTCTGGGGAATGAAAGGGCCTGGCAGAATCCAGGAGAGGTCCCCACAGTCTCCTAGGAGTTCCTCACAGCTGTTGACACTCTTAAATGTACTAGAGCAGTGGGCTCTGCCTCGTGGGATCACAAGTGTGGACATTGATCCCATCCTATAGACCATGACAATTATGATTCCAGATCATAATTCCAGGTGAGGTGGCACACTTAGGCAGCATTTTGTCCAGGGGCCATGGCTGAGAATCAAGTCAAGGCCATCTGACCCCAAGTTCCAGTTGGTTCCTTGAGGAGAGAGGTATTCCCTCCCTTGCCCTGTGCCTGTCTGTGGCTGGAGTATAGGCATAGTCATACGGATGACATCGGGTCACTGGATAGTCGAAAGCGGGGACTGGAGGAAGGCATGGTCTGGTTCTCGTCAGATTAGGATGGTATCGGGCTACCAGGACAGGCCCGTGGATAGGCCCTAACGTACAGCGAGCTTCTGAATCGTGGGCTGGGACTATTGAGGGAGCCATATCTGTGTCAGGACCATGCCTTGTGCCAGATGAGCTGAAAGTTCACGCAGGGGTAGGGAGGAGTGGACTTGCAAGGGAGCACGGCCGCAGCTGGCTATGGAGCTGTTTCTGCATTGCATCACCCTTCCTTGAGCATGTGTGTCCCACTCCTCCCTCAGTGAGCTGCACAAAGCTGGGATTTGATCACACTGTGTGGTTTGGCTTCTGTCCCCAACCTCAGGCTGGACCTTCCTGCCAAGGTCACGGGCCTTTCATTTGCTGGAGCCCTTGAAAACTTTTCTTCCTCGTGTTCCCACACCCCCTTGCTCTGTGACCTCACAGCTGACACAGGGACCCTGTTGCCCAGGGTTTCCTCCCCATCGGTTTTTATGGGCATCCTTCCTTTATTCTGGAGCCGCGTTTCCCAGGATCCCATTGGGCCCTCTGGTGACCTGCATGTTCTAGCTGGTGATCGCTATCACAAGTGTGGCTTGAGATGAGCAGTCAAGGTGTTCCAGTGAGAAGTGCAGTCAGCTTCAAGAACCACAAGCCTGAGAGGCAGTCGACAAGTCCTATGGGTGGCTTTCTTCTTGTACAAGAGGAAGTCTCTCAAATCCAGGTTCATACCTACACGGAACAGGCAAAGTCTTCAACTATTTCCATACTTAGACCCAGTCAATAGCTTCAAGTACAACTACATCCACGATGTGCACACAAGGCCTTGGTCTCTCTCACTGTCTGCCTGTAAACTTCTATCCTGAGGAAGAGGAGACCCATGCATATTTATTGTCACATCTTATGAACCAGCTCAGCCCTGGGTCCTGGGACCCCTTAGCTACAGAGGGGGCTGATATCTTGTCATCAAGGTGTGGGGAGGAAGACAGGAAAGAGGGGAGGGTGACAAACTGGCATTATTTTGTCTAGTAGCCATGGCCTGGGAGCAAGTCAAAGCCATCTGATCCCAGTTCCAGTTGTCTCCATGAGGGGAGCAGCATCCCCTCCCTTGCCCTGTGCCTGTCTGTGGCTGCAGTATAGACACAGTCATATGGTTGACACACTGGGCACAGTCCATGAGGGGAACAACATCCCCTCCCTTGCCCTGTGCCTGTCTGTGGCTGGAATATAGACACAGTCATATGGTTGACACACTGGGCACAGTCCATGAGGGGAACAACATCCCCTCCCTTGCCCTGTGCCTGTCTGTGGCTGGAGTATAGACACAGTCATATGGTTGACACACTGGGGCACAGGGCATAACCCTAGATGCTAGATGGCAGAGCAGCACGCCAGAAGGAGCCCGTGGCCTCTGACTCGGAGCAGCCTCTCCTAATTCAGTATGGCTTCCAGGTGTCCCCACTGAAATCGTATGTGCTGCTCAGCTCAGCCCTGTAGCAGCTCATTCTGCAGGCTTGCCTTAGAGAGACTGCTACATCAACAGTGATGGGCAGTGTCTGAGCTCGCAGACAGTATGTACCTCCCCTTCCCTGTCTGTTTCCCCCCTTCCCTTCTTCCAGTTAATTGACTTCATTTCTTCTTTATCTTTTCAAATGTATTGTATTTACTCTTTGACAGCTTCATATATGTACACGCGGCATTGGGATGATGCCCAACCCAGAGCCTTCCTCCCATCCTCCACCCACCACCCAGCTTCTGGCATGGTGGATATCGAGGCGACCAAAGCCATATCAAGGAGAGGGAGACACAGTGTGAGTTGAGTCGAGGTTTCCCACACAGATTCAAGGAAGGCTCTTCCGAGCAGAGGAAGCAGCTTGTGTTGGGCTCAGAAGCCTGCAAGAGCCAGAGCGTGTGGAGATCTGTGGGCTCAGAGCCATGGGTGCTGGGAGAGTCCAGGGTGGGGCTGAGGAATGAAAACTGGCTGGACAGGGACTTGTTTTACTTGACAAGCCCTGCCAGGGGTCTTCTTCCTCCTGAGAAGGACCCAGTAAAGTTGACTCCCGCCTTCATGCTCCCCGCTGTCCTCAAGTCTCTTGCCTCTCTTCCGAGTGAGTCCCCGCCTGGCTTCACTGAATTTCCACAGGAAACTGGCAAGAACAACATCCGTCTAAATTCCCCCCAAACTCACTCCAGATTTCCAGGGCTAGAGAGGGAGGGTCTCTTGGCGGTCAGAGGTGACAGTACCAGGATTAATGGGCTTATGCTGACTGACCCTAGGTGACAGCAGAGTCCCTGTGCCAGCTCCTGGCAGGATACAGATGTTCAGAGGGGCTTCCCCAGGAGGGAGATGAGCGGCGGCGGGGGGGGGGGGCTATCAAAGGCTTGTTCCCATGGGATCCTGACCAGCTCTGCAATGCCACTGAGGCTCCTGTTCCTCTGGGAGGGTGTGGTCAGCAAGCGCTTTAGCCTCTCAGCTGCCCCTGCCAGGGAAGCTGCTTTCCGCACACAGTCCTGAGACGCTGACCTCAGCCCACTCTCATTATTTAGTTTGCAGCTGTACCACCATCTCATTCACTCGGAGTTCAGTTTTCCTTCTGTAACGCAGGGGACAGCATAGAGCTGATATAGGGAGCAGGTTTCTGTCCTAGGGCCCTGCCTCTCTCTGAGTCTCTCTGCACCTGCTCACATACCGTCCCAGTGGGTCTCTGAGGTGGTGCAGGGGCGAGCTGTGAACATTGAAATCACACAGACAAGTCCTCCTGGGGGCCTCTTGGTGGCTGCATGGCCCTTGACGGGTCTTTGGCCTTGGTGGCCACCATGCCCTTATGTGAGGATGAAGAGAGCAGGCCTGGTGAGGATGACAGGGACACCAGAAGAAAATGGTCTCGTTTTCTTCCCCATGACAAAACAGTGTTAGTCTATCTATCCATTTAAGAGCTAAGTTAGCACAAGGGAATCATTACTCTCTGTGACATGACCCTGAGCAGACCCTTTCTGGGTCTGTGGAAGGTCACAGAATACTTCTAAAGCATGGCTGCTGACTGACTGGTGTGACCCCTTAGTGTGTCTGCCAGCTCCCCAGCCCCCACACACATACTCCATCCGCTACCCCAGGAGCGAGGGGCTGATGTGGTGTTAGTATAGGCAGGGTCTTCCGGACTCTATTGCCAGGCTCTCCACCCAGAGAAAGGACAGTGTTAGGTTACCGGGTGCCCCTCTGGAGAGGTCCTCCATCCTGCAGCTCTGCATAGAGGCAGGTCTCTGGATCCTCTGCTGGCTCCTCCCACTTTTGTAGCCAGGCATCTGTGAGCATCGGAGTCCTGCTGCTCCAAGAGTGGACATCTGTCCCCATCTCACCTCTCACAGCTCCTGGTTCCTTGGTTTGTATCTGTGTCTTGTACTCCCCCATTTCTCGGACATTGACTTTGGCAATGAGCTATAAAGGGAGGTGTGCAGAGGCTGTGCTGACCCTGGCCATGTTCCTACTGTTGGGTACCAAGCTTGAGAATGTGTTGGCTCTCAACAAATACTTGTTGAGTATTTAAATGGATGTCTCACCTGGGAATCTAGAATTTGGTAGCAAAAGGATCACAACAGGAAGAGGAGTCACCACAAGGCATGTGTGGCACACAGAGGCTCTGGCCAGCACTGTTGGCGACACTCAAGGCACTTCCCCTATGCCCACCCCCCCACACACACCCTGAGGGCCAGAATAGCATCTCCAACAGAGCATGCTCCATGGGGGAACTGTTTGAGGGGCCAAGAAAGAGAAAGATAGAGGTACGTGCTGTTCTCTGTCTTGGGAAGTTACGGTGACCTTGACGGAGCAATTTCAAAGGCCTGGGTATGGGGAAGAGACCATGCTGCTGCAGGGGAATGGACTGGAGTTCGGGAGGTGACACCTGTGGTCTAGTGGTGTTTCTGAAGGTGTCTGAGAGAGGTGGCAGCAGCTGTTTCTGTCCAAGCAGGATCACATCAAAATTAATTTGGAAATGTTTCTGAATAATAAAAACCAATTCATTTATAAGACCATCAGTCTCTTGTCTCGCTACTCACTGGAAAGTAGGATGTCAGGGCTGAAGGGGCGCAGACACACTTCTCTTTCACTGGATGAGGTGCCTGAGGGCCCAGAAGGGAGGGACTCACCCAAGGTCACAGGGCTGACAGGCAGTCGCTGGATCTCAGGCTCCTCTGTGTCCAGCCCAGGGCTCATTTTGTGTCTTTCATGGTTTTGTTTTTTGTTTCCTTTGTTCGTCCTGAAGACTGCACTGGCTGCCGGAAATGGAAAGCATCGTATTTCGTTATTTTTGGTTTATTCAAAATGAATAAAATGGGTAGTGGGTTTTTCCTTATATATCAGAACCAAAGCTATGGCTTATGTAACCACAGAATGAATGAGAAATGGCTCTGCAGGGAAACAAAGATGCCTTTGAATATTTAAAGCTCCAGGGTAAACCCCAGATCAGCCTAGATGACAGCGCTCAGCTATCCTTGTAAAACTGACAGAGAAGGCATGTGTGTGTGTGTGTGTGTGTGTGTGTGTGTGTGTGTGTGTGCATAGACTCCATCCATGAGGGATTTCCAGGGCACCAGGTTAAAGCTCTGAATTGAGGCTGCTTAATACTGACTGTAATTGTTATTTTTACTAACATGGTGCAATGCATGAAGGGTCTGCCCCCTCCACTGTTTCTCTGTGTGTGCGTGTTCATGTGTGCTGGTGCGGTGCACATGTGTGGTGTATGGAGGCCAGAAACAGCTTCAAGTATTGTTCTTCAGGAGTCATCTGCATTCTGTGTGATAGTCTCTTACTGTCCTGGAGCCCATGAAATAGGCTAGGCTGGCTGGCCAGTGAGCCCCAGGGGTCTGCTCCTCGCTGTCTCCCCAGCCCTGGGATACAAGCATATGCTAGTGTCGGTTGTTGTTGTTGTTGTTGTTGTGTTTTCCCTTACACAGGTTCTGGGGATGATACTTGGGTCCTTGGGTTTGCAGAGCCAGCATCCCTGACTAAGGGACCGCGTCAGTCCGGTCTCGACCACCTCTAATTGGACAGTTAGGCAGTGCTAATCATGCCTCGGTTGTGCCAACATCGTTGACTCTCATCTCCAGAACTCGTAGTAATCTTGTAAGAGCGAGGCTCTCAACCCAACAGACAACAGCTCCGCACTCGGTCCTTCCAAGCTCCCCAGCCTGCTCTGCTCTCTGTCTCTTAGATCTGGCAGTGAGGGGAACCCTTCAGCATCCATTCTTCAGCGACAGGCTTGCTGCTTCGAGCACTCTCCCTGGGCTCTGACCCTGTCTGGGAGACCTCAGCTGAAGAGGGGCAAAACGACCTTCTCTGTTGGAGCTTTCTCTTGCATACCAGCTCTGATGGGGTTGGAGTGGGCCCAGGTGACTGTCCATTTCCTTCCTGTTTGGCTCCGACTGGTCCCTTGGGAAGCTATGCCCAAGGGTTCCTCCCTATTCCATTCCCATGCTTCTTGGGGTAATTCTCTCATTCATTCTCTCTCTCTCTCTCTCTCTCTCTCTCTCTCTCTCTCCATACAAGAGGCTCAGATGGAATGCAAGTGTTTCACAGGGGAAATATATTCTATTTGGACAATTTCACGCATGCGCATACTACAGTGGACAATTTCACGCATGCGCATACTACATTGGACAATTTCACGCATGCGCATACTACATTTGGGTAATATCTAATCTAGTCACCGTTCCTCTCTCTTACCCCCTCCCTCCTTCTGGAACCTTTCTCACACTCTCTGCTCCTACATTCAGGTCTTTTTATTTCAGTTTGAAATAGCCTACTGTGTGTAATTAGGGTTGCTTGAGTGGGTGAGCATGGGCATGGGCTATTGACTGAATGAACATGGGCCCCTTTCCAGTGGCTACACTCTTAAAGGCGAATGACTCCCCGTCCCTGGCAGCCATGAGGCCCCTCTCCCATCCATGCTGGGCTGCTCACTGGCTTGATGCTGTCAGAGACCCACAGCTGCTGAGGGTTCAGAAGGGCCACAGGCACCTCAGGGCCAGCAGGCAGTTTCACAGCACCCCTCCCCCACCCCATCTTCTAATTTCCTGGCTTTCACTCGACAATTTAAGAACACTCCTGGTTCTATCAGTATATTTGATCAAAATGTCAGTGGTGTATGGTATTTAGACAAGAATATATCAACCCCATTTTTCAGGTGAAGAAACTGAGGCTCAGTGGATTGATGGGACCATCTCAGACCTGTGGAGAGTCCACTTAGTGTTATCAATAGCGTCATCCACTATGTTCAATACTCTCCAAATGTGTCAAATTCGAGCGTGATAAGTGACAGCAGATTTCTGAGTATAAGTGGCTTGCCGCCCTGAGGACACAGGAGACACACTGGAGAGTCCAAGTCCTTAGCTCAGGATCTACTACTCCTTGGCTCCATGTTTGCTGGCATTTATTAATTAGAAATACGAAGGGAGCTGGACACAGCAGCACTTCTGCAGTACCACCACTTGGGAGGGGGAGGAAGTAGATCAAAGTTTCAGGGTCCTCCTTGACTGTGTAATGCACTCAAGGCTAGCCTGAGCTATGAGATCTGATCATAATCAACAAGACAGGAAAGGAAGTGTAGCATAGCAGCCCATTGGCGCATGCATGGCTCTGCCCATCGCCTCCCATCTGACCTCAGACTGCGTCCTTCTATATTTTCCTCCAGGTCCATGGCCAGTCTTCCAGTAAACCAGTGACTCCTAAGCCCCGAGTATGCTCCGTCCGGCACACCCACTTGTGTGCGGGCCTGGACCGCTGACCTCCTGGCCTCTCCATCTGTCTCTGAGTTGACTCTGCCTGTGGCTGTGTTGCTTATTTCTGTTCTCTTTCACTTCAGGTCTTAGTCAATGTGGATCTGAACAGGTTTTGACCATTCTCTGTTCTGCAGGGTATCTCAGAGCCACTTGAGCTGCTCAGGGAGACTTGTCATTGTAGGGAGTTGTTGGGGACATCCCAGAGAGACCAGGACAACCCATACTCAGAACTTACTACCCTCTCATCTGTTCTCCACATGTAAGCCACACAGACCTCTATTGACCAGACTCCCATCTTGCCTCTGTTCCTTGCACAGCCCCACTGCCTTCCATCCTTTTGTCATGTCCTAGGACACAGCCCCCACACCTGTGTCCTGTCATCACTGGGGTTCCCCTAGCTGGCTTGTGCCCCATGTCTGGCCACAGCAGTGTCAGCTGCTGATACTCTCAGTCCCCACACGGGGGAGTCTACTTCATTAGGGAGCCCTGACCACCTCAGCTCCTTGCACCAATGGCTGTCTCAGCTGGGTTCACAGGTGCCCCCACCTCCCCCTTTGCCTGTATGTGTTTCACTTTTGCCATCATGGGGGTCCCTCTCCAAATCAAAACTGATTATTAACCAGCCTTCAAAAGCCATTGGTTTCTGTGAAAATTGGAAGATTGTCCGTCATACTGGTGTCTCTTCAAATACCCAAGGGTCAAGCTGTCATTGAAAGAACATGTAAAAAAACAATCAAACAGGCACAAGGCTCTCTGTCGCCAAACACCCGATTAAGCCTGACATTACCCGCACCCAGTGTATTCCACATCTGTGCTACCCAGGATGAAACTCCCATTGTCTGTCCCTGGAGTCAGCCGACACATATACCACCCATCCTGGTCAGGTGAAAGAGCCCACTAGCCGGGTGTTGGATGGGCCTGGTTCCCTCCTAACAATAGGAAGGGGCTTTACTTATGTTTTTTCATAGGACCAGCCTAGGCCTATTTGGGTCCCTGCCAGGAATGTCCAACACCATACCACAGACCAAGAAGATGGATCAAAGACAGAAAAAGCAGAAGAGATGGACCCCAACCAGACAAGATCTCTGGAAGGACGTCCATTACCTAGTGGCAGCTGCCCCCCACAGGCTTTTCCTTCCTCTGTTCTTATGACTGTCTTTGTCATCCTTCATTCTAACTGCTACTGCCCAGCCACCCCCTAACCTTCCCAATACCCACCACTGGAGAGTTTGCTAGGGGCACCTACAAGGAACACAACGAAATTACAGGACCTCAGAACTGCCCACTGGGAAGATGTCAGGCTAGGATTGAAATTCCCCTACACTCCACATCTATCTCCTCTACCCCAGTCCTTCCTCTGCTTCCCTCCCTCCAGGAGGCCTTCCTCCACCTGTGGAGACTGCAGATGTTGGAGCTGCAGAATTGAATCCCCTAGTCTCAGTGGCACCATGCTTGCCAACTTTAAAACCGTTTTCAGCTTTTCATCAATGATTCCTGGGGTGAGCGATGGTTATGGCACATCCAGTACACAGCCAACCTCCTTCCTCTGACCACCCACCCTGGCTCCTCCCAGTGCTTCTCCTGAGCTCCTCTCTTCCAGCCACCATTGTTAGCTGTTCCCATTAGCATCTCTCTTCATGAACCCCACTGGTCATTACCCACACAGAAGTTATAAAAACATTCTCTTCGCCGGGTGGTGGTGGTGCACGTCTGTAATCCCAGCACTTGGGAGGCAGAGGCAGGCAGATTTTTGAGTTTGAGGTCAGCCTGGTCTACAAAGTGAGTTCCAGGACAGCTAGGGCTATACAGAGAAACCCTGCCTTGAGAAAACAAAACAAAACAAAGCAAAACAAAAAAGTTCTCTTCAACTTCCCCCTCCCCTTTGCCCTGTAGGGTCCTTGTCAAGATCTTGCCCTACATGTTTCTCTAACATCACTGTCACTAAGCCAATATGTGCTATCCTCCCCCTCTTCTGGTGCCCAAACACCACCAGTTCCTGCATTAAACTCCCTTTTGAAGGTTACCACACCCCATCATAACTGTTCCCCAGGTCTATCTCTATCAGCCCAAGGAACTCACTCTACAGCTGGGAAGAGACCTAAGAAGACGAGAGGTCTTCACCCCTCTCCTTGTAGGGTTAGGTATTGCTGTCTGCATGGGTGCAGCCAGATCTGCTGGAGCTGCCCTTGACCAGACACACCATCCAGCCAGCAACTTCCAGGACAAGTTTGACCAAATGATGGCCTCCACTGTTGACAGTCTCAAGTCTCTTCTTCGGAGAGACTTTCATTTTGTTGGGGGAGGAACGTTGTCTCTATGTTAACAAATCTGGACCGATGGAACAGGATATACATATGCTCAAAGATATCCAAAGGGGTCTCAGAGCACGCTATTTGCCACTACTCCAACTCCCTGGTACTCAAACCCTTTTGCAGCTTGGCTTCTCTTGGCCCTGTCTTGGCCATCAGAACCCTGCTTCTCTTGACACCATGCCTCATCCAATTTTTAAAAGTACGGATAAGTAGCATTGCAAAAATCACTGCTAGTTGGGTTCTGGTTCAATACCAAGCCAACCCCAGCAGCGGAGGGGCACGATGATGCCTCATCATTATAAAATAAATCAGGGGGAGATGTGGGGAAACTCTGCTAATTAAGGTTGAATTCTACCACTGACCAGATGGCTTTCTGAAGCTTTCAGTGCATAAGGGAAGGGAGGCTTCTTCTTCTCTGACCTTACCTGAGGAGTTCAACACCCACCTCCTATGCCTCTACCTGCAGGATGTCACGGAGCCTTAGTTAGATTACAGGTTCAACTTCCTTTCTACTTTGTAGATAAGAACATGGTCAGCTAGTACCTGAGATTCCCGAAATGCTAACAAGACATTTCAGTACCTTAGCCTTCAGCCAATGACCTTTGCCCATCCTGTATATTCTAAATGCTGTCCCCCAAATTATACAAACCTTGAGTCATCCCAAGTGAAGCTGATCCATCTGCCTGCAGCTGGCCCTGGGATTGTCATTCACAGGGCTTCTGGAATGCTGCTCCCTCCTCCATCCATCATCTCGGCTCTCAGTGTCCTCATGGACCATATTGGCCAGTGATCCCCAGGGGATAGGCAGGGTCGCACAGAACTATGAGATTTTTTGATCTGGCCCAACTATACCTGGGGACAGGCTTTCTAGGAGACCACATGCTTGTATAACCTTCTTCCCTTCCTTCTGCTAGCACATGTATCCCCTGGAGGCTTTTTCTTAAGGACATTTCTCTGTCCCTTCCTGTGTTTCTCAGAAGCTGTGCCTAGGATGCATACTGTACTTCTAGGCACCGAGAGACCTTCCCACATCTTTGCCTTCCATTTCCCCCAGGCTTTACCGTTCCTTTGGGAATGTTTGCTCACTTGAGTTACTAAGTGACCAACCATGCTGTGTGGGATCATAGTTGTTTCTGTTCACTCCTACACTGTCAGGTCTGATACAAGCTCCAGATGGAGAGAGAGGGGGACAGTTAAGGACTGTGACGGATTGTTTTAATATCAACTTGACACTATATAGAGAGACTCATCATCGAGGAGGAGGAGGAGGGTCTCTGTGAAGGACTGTCTGAATTGTGCTGGCCTGTGGGTTATCTGTAAGGGAATATCTGGATTTCATTAACTGAAGGAGGAAGACCTCTGTGGGTAGCACCATTCTCTAGGTGGGGGATTTTGAACTGTGTGAAAATGGAGAAAGGAACCTGAGCCTAAATATGCATTTAATTTTATTTGAGCATGGAAGGACTTTCATTTTGTTGGGGAAGGAATGTTGTTTCTATGTTAATGAATATAGGCTGACGAAACAGAATATATGTATGCTCAAAGGTTTCCATGATATCTCATGGTATGCTATTTGCCCAGCATATCAAATTTATTCCTCTCTGTTCTTGACTGTGGGTGTGATGGGCTAACTGCTTCAAGTTTCTGCTGCCTGGGCCTCCCCACAATGATGGATTGAACCTGGAACTCTAAACTGAATAAACATTTTCTCCCCCAAGTTGTTTTCTCCCCAGGATATTTTATCACAGCCACAGAAAATGAAACTAAAACAGAAAGCAGAATAGACTTCAAAACACAAATGGAAAACATTTATAAACTATACCAAGCAGAGGGGCTGGAGGGATGGCTCAGCGGTTAAGAACACAAGCTGCTCTTGCAGAGGACTGGGGTTCAGTTCCCAGCACCTACAAGGTAGCCCACAGCCATCTGAAACTGCGAAGTAGTTCATGCTTTCAGTTCCAGCACTTGGGAGGCAAAGGTGGCATGGAGCTTTGTACACTTAAGGCCAAACTTGTTTGCATAGCCCAGGTCAGCCAGGCCTACATAAGGAAGCCCTGTCTCAAAACAAAAAGCACGTGAGCAGACTAGTCTCACACTCACCTGCATAAGAGAGAGATAGAGAGAGACACACACAGAAAGGGACAGAGACACAGGGACAGGCAGAGTTCCTAACCCTTGGGAAAGAGTGTCCGTGAGCAGCAAATGAAGACAACAGTGAAAGGATATTTAAAAGTGATTGAGTTGCTGAGACTTATTTTTATAAAAAATACTGTTGTCAGCAAGATGTGGTGGCACACAGCAGTGATCCAGGCGCCTGTGAGGGAGAGACAGAAAGAGCTGGGAAGTGTTTTGAACTGGGAGATCCAGTTCAATCATGTTCCACATTGACTTTGATGCTACATGAAACCCTACCTTTGAAAAATGAAAACAAATCTAGAACCAAACAGATGCCCCTCAAATAAGATCATGGGGTCAAAGAGGAGCTAGGGAGTCAAGCATTCTCTCCCAGGGCTGGTGCAAGGATAGGGGTGCTCGCAATAGAACATGGTTCCCTCATGCAGAATGCTGGGGTCTTTGCCTCCAGCCCTGTGTCTTCGTACCTGGAACTCAGTGCCCTGTGTTGGTCAGTGGACACTTCTTGAACAGGACGGAGGCGATTAGGGAATATCCATCAGAAACCTCAGGGTTTCACTGCGTTTCCTTTAGGGATCCCAGTTTCCAAGGGCATGCTTAGCCATTAAGATGGAAATGCTCCTTTAAGACCATCCCTCAGAAATCTGGACACTACCAAAATGTCCTCAGGGTGGCAAGCCACTTATACTCAGAAATCTGCTATCACTTATCATGTTCGAATTTGACACATTTGGAGAGTATTGAACATAGTGGATCATGCTATTGATAACACTAGTGGAAAAATTTTGAACTCTGTATACATTGTAATCTTGATTTTTGTTTTAAAAAAAATCACATTTGCTAATAGTTTGTTTAAGGATTTCATTTTTGTATTATCTATTTCTTTGTTTTCTCTTAATGTTCCAAAGTTCCAACAGTAACTTTATAAAAGTACTACTTTTATAGTCAGAATAAAAGAAAGTTTTAAAATGGAAAGTACAGTTAATACCAAACTTGTGACCAGCCACAAGAAGAGCAGTGACTCGAGGTGGCATGTGTCCCACCACCACTTTCAGAGGGTCACTTTCTGGTGGTTTAGAGAACTGGCCCCTTGAGTGAACTTGATCTGGCTTCATTTAGACAACAATGGGATGGAACACTCTCATATTTGTGTTCTTTGCATCTGTTTTTCCATGACCTGGAAAATCTTAAAATACAGTCTCTTCTTTAAAAAGAAAGGAAAAGAAAAACTCACAGGTCCTTTGACTGGAATTGACTCTCCTGTGGCTCACTGGTCTGTAAAAGGCATTAGGATGCGACACAGGGTTGACCTCCATTCTTTGTCTTAGCTGAAAATTTCCCCATGACTGGCTCAGGATTCCCAAGAGGAAGGCAATTAAGTGACCCAGCAAGATTGTGTAGGGCCTTGGTCTGGGCTTATCTTGATTAGGAGGAAGTGGACGTCTACTTGGTCCAAATTTAGAGCACAGAAAAGAGCCAGATGTTTGAGACTGTGGCAAACGTTATCCCTGTGGGTTTGCCTTTCTTGCCATTTGGGGGGTGTCTGGCTTTGCCCGTAAAGGCACAGAGCAGGGAAGACGTCAGGGTCCACTCTCCAGCATATCTGCCACAGGCTGTGTCCACAGAGAAGCTCATCTTCGTGCTGTGTTGTAAGGAGCCTGGGCACACCCCTTTAGACCAAGGAAGCTTCCATCCTCCCTAGACTGAGTCTACGATGTGGATCTGATAACTGAGGCTCCTCATTGATCCAGATCTCCTCCCAAATGGCTTCTCCCACTGCAGGAGGAGGCAGGAAGTGTTACAGGTAGGGGTTCTATGTGGAAGTATCAGGAGCTAAACACACAGGAGAGGTGCCGCACAAGTGACAGCAGTCTGGTTTGAACCTTGCTAAGCATCTTCTTAGCCATGTGACCTTGGACACATAATCTCTTGCCTCTCTGCCCAGTCCTCTCATCTCCCCAGGCTGGTGGTATTGATATTAGTGGTACTACTGATAAAGTTCGTGGGCATTATCCTTCATTTTTTTGGTGTATGGTAAGCATGCAGCGTGGTGCTTGGAGTTTACAGCATCATTAACTCTTCTTTGCATTCACCCATTCCTTGGAGGAAAGTCACTGAGCTGACTGAGCTAAGCACCACGCCAGGAGCTGGGACCTAAGACAGGATAGTTCACAGGACCCTACCTCCATCCCATAAGGCTCAGTTTTTAGGGCTGAGACCCCAGTGGGAACTGCCCAATAGGACATGGCTCAGTGTGGTGTCTTGTCACCCCTGGCTTTCTCCTCTTCACAAATAATCCAGGCACCTTTGCTCCTTATGGGTCAGAGGTGGAGACAGAGTCATCGGGATCAAAAGCCCACCTCCTAGACTACTGGAAACTTTCAAGGAGCAACTTACCCACCATCTGCGGGACACCGGAGCCTTCTCTGGCCCCCGAGGCAATTCTAGAGCATCGCTGTGTCAGCACAATGCTCTGCTGGACTTGGTCTGCCTTGGCTTCCTTCAAAGGCACCGAGAGCTTTTTAAGGGCAGATTTTCTGCTTGATTCGAACCCAGGTCCCAGTGCCCAGTATGGGAAACAGACTGTAGATGTGTAACAAGTACTTGTTGGTTAACTAACTTACAAGGAATGGGCCATCACAGAGGACATTGATGCAATGACTGTGTGAGAGACAATCCCTTTCCACCATGATGTTTTATGAGACCATGAGGTTTGCTCTACAGAAACCCGAGCCTCTTCTCATCCCAGTGGCAGCCCTGTGTGAGCTGAGCTTCCTCTGTCACAAAGAAAGTGCCTGCCTGAGGGACTTGTTCTCAACATGGTTTGAGACCGTAACTTTGTCAGCACTGCCTTGGGAGAGTGAGCCCCTTGTCCTGGGGCTGGCCAAGGGCCAGTCCATTTGCTTTTCATTGTGTGGGAGATGGTTTAATGGGAGTGGAGTTACTGAGGCTGATGTTGCAACAGAAATAATTGGCTGTAAGGCTCTATGTGCTTCAGGGACCAGGACACAGAGATCTGATATTTTGTTTCCTCGTTTACTTGGTGGGTGACTCAGGGATGGCTCCTTCTCTTCTCTGGACTTTGTCCAAGGAATGGTGATTGTGGAGGGGAGTTGGGGTGGCTGATGATTAATCTAGAAGGTTCCTTCCTGGTCCGATACGCCTTCTCTAGCTTTCCTCCTCGTATCAGATTGATGGAAGGTCAGCTCACTTGGAGTTGGTGGAAAGTGGTTTGGATGGAGTCCTGAGCTCAAGGTCATGGTTTAGGAACCAAGAGCTCAGACAAACCCTGAAGCCATGGAGCGCGATCCACCCATGGGATGGGGGGAGGGGCGTGCTCAGCACATTCCTGCTGAAAAGTGTAAACGGAAAACAGACTAGAGTCCTGGGGGATAATGACCAGATCTACCCATGATGGATGTCTGGGTGGCTCTTCCAGACAGAACATGTCTAGGACCCACAGCCTAAAGTGAGGAGCCGTGTCCCCAGCCAGCCTGCCTTAGCATAATAGCAGGGTCCACTGAGAAGAGATGAAACTTCCTCACCTAGAGACTTACGGCACATAGGTTTAAAAAGGACTAAGATGTGATCCTGGCATGGTGGTTCATGCCTCTAATGCCACCCACGGAGAAGCTGAGGCAAGAATACTACTGCAAGTTCAAGGCCAGCCTGGGCTAAGGGTGAGTGAGTTTCAAGGGGGTAGAGGTGAGTCAATGGGTAGAAGCATTAGCTGCTCTTCCAGAGGACACACATAAGTCCAGCTCCAGGGGGGATCCCACGGCCTCACCCGGGGGGCATCCCACGGCCTCACCCGGGGGGCATCCCACGGCCTCACCC
>NC_034595.1:1745926-1752722 GCF_900095145.1 Mus pahari
ATCCCACGGCCTCACCCGGGGGGCATCCCACGGCCTCACCCGGGGGGCATCCCACGGCCTCACCCAGACAAACAAGACACCAGTGCACATAAAAAAGAAATAAACACATTTTAAAAAGAGAAGAGTGAGTTTCAAATCAGCCTGAGCTACTGAGTGAGACCATATCTCAAAAGAGAGAGAGAGAGAGAGAGAGAGAGAGAGAGAGAGAGAGAGAAAGCAAAAGGAGATAACTTGTGAGTTTTGCTGTTTTAACATTTTAAATCTATGGTTCTGCTGTGCCTTCACCATCAAATTCCTGAGTATTTCATGGCTTTCAGAGAAATCCTCAATTTGTAGCAGTCAGTTCTGTTCTAATATACCCAGCCCTACCCCCCGCCAGACACAGATCTATCTTCTCTCTCTGCCAATTTGCGTTTTCTATATTTTTTTTCCTTACGATTGAACATGAGGCCAAGTAAGTTTGGCTTTTTTCATTTAGCACAGTTTTTAGGCTTGTGCATGTTGGCCTGTAAAGAACAGTTAAAAATCCTGCATGCCACTGGATGTGGTGGCTCCCACCTATAATCCCAGCACTTAGGATATATAGACAGGACAGTCAGGAATCCAAAGCTAGGCTCAGCCACGTAGTGAGTCTGAGGCCAACCTGAGCTATAGGAGACAGCACCTCCTTTCTCTCTGCCCCACCCTCAAGTACCATGCAGGCAAACCCACAGTGTGAGCTCAGTGTGATCCATCAATGCATCAGGCGAGGAACAGGAACTCCATTCTTAACTCCATTCTTAACTCCCTAGGGACAGGATGATAACTTCCTTCAGATAGCTGGTCAGACTCTGCCAGGACTTTCTGGAAGAAAGCAATCAGTGACAAGAAGTTCTTCTCATCAGGAGGACACACTGATTTAACATGTCTGACCTACGGAAACTAGCTGTCCTCACCCACACACTATGGAGATAATGCAAACTTAAATGCATCCATAACTAAGCAGACACGGGAGATGAGCCTTAAAGGACTTTTATATAGGGAGTAAGAAGAGAGATCAATCCAACTATGAGGACACAGGACAGGACACGCAGTGAAGGAATTGATGAAGAGTCAGGAAGGAGTCGTTCATGTCAATTACAGCAAACCCCTAAAACTAACAGGGGGTGAGGAAGGGAAAGCAGTGAGTCAACCAACCAGAATGTCCACTAACAAAATAATATGAACTTGCAGACTCCACGCTACATAACCTTAAATACAAAGAGCCTCAACCCACCAATAAGAAAACTCAGACTAAGAATACTCAAAGTACAATTCGCAAAACACATGAAACTCAAGAAGAAGGAAGATCAAAGTGTGGATATATTGATTTTTCTTAGAAGGGGGAGCAAAATACCCATGGAAAGAGCTACAGAGACAAAGTTTGGAGCAGAGACTGAAGGAAGGACCATCCAGAGACTGCCACATCTGGGGATCCATCCCATAAACAACTACCAAACACAGACACTATTGCAGATGCCAACAAGAGCTTGCTGACAGGAGTCTGATAAAGCTGTCTACTGAGAGGCTCTGCCAGTGCCTGGCAAATACAGAGGTGGATGCTCACATCCATTGGACAGAGCACAGGGTTCCCAATGAAGGAGCTAGAGAAAGTACCCAAGGAGCTGAAGGGGTTTGCAGGAGTAACAACAATGTGAACTAACCAGAACCCTCAGAGCTCCCTGGGACTAAGCTACCAATCAAAGAAAACACATGGTGGGACTCATGGCTCTAGNTGCATATGTAGCAGAGGATGGCCTAGTGGGTCATCAATGGGAGGAGAGGCCCTTGGTCCTGTGAAGGTTTTATGTTCCAGTAGAGGGGAATGCCAGGGCCAGGAAGCAGGAGTGGGTGGGTTGGGGAGCAGGGGGAGAGGGGAGGGGATAGGGGATTTTCAAAGGGGAAACTAGGGAAGTGGATAACATTTGAAGTGTAAATAAACAAAATAATAAAAAAAAGAAAGAAAGAAAAAGAAAAAAAAAAGGAAAAAGAAAAACAAAATCCGGGGTCACCGAGATGGCTAAACAGGTAAAGGGACTTACAACCTGAGTTCAAACCTAGGGCTCATGTGGTAGGAGAAAAGCAGCTCCTGCAACCTGCCCTCTGACCTTCACACACACTAGAGCACACTCCTGCACATACATACACATAAACAAACACAATTTAAAAAGGACATACTTCACTAGCAAAGACATCCAAATACCTAGAGTCAAACAATGAAATAATCTACTCAGCAAGTAGAAACCATAACAAAGTCAGCACAATGACTCGGTTTTGTTTGCTTTTTTTTTTTTTTTTTTTTTTTTTTTTTTTTTTTTAGAAAGGGTCTCTACACAGCCCTGGCTGTCCTGGAGCTCACTAGGTAGACCAGGCTGGGCTTGAACTCATGGAGATCTGCCTGCCTCTGTCTACCTGGGGCTGAGATTAAAGGCCCGCACCAGCACACCCTGTGGCATACTGATTCTTAACATCATAAAGTGGACTTCATCTTCAGAGAGATGATTAAGGAGGGAATTCCTCAAGAAGGTGTAAGGATCATGACTATTTTCTGCATCAAACTATCGGGGCTCCCAATGTCACAAAACAGATATTAAAAGGCACAAAAGGTTCACAGGGTAACAGTGAGGAGCTTCCATACCTCAGTCTTATGTTCAGCCAGGTTCTTCAAACTAAAAATCTACAAACTACAGAACTTTACTGTGCCATTGGTGACTGTATTTACCAGCTAGCAACAGAATATTTTGTATTCTGGTTAGGGAATACACATTCTTCTATAATATAATATAAGACACAAAACAGGATTTTACACATTTTTTTTTAAAAAGAAAATAATTCCTTTTATCTCACGAAGCCACAGCAGAATAAAAATTATGAGTCAATAGCAAAGAAAAACCCAGAAAATGGAGCCTGAACTCATTTGGAGGAATGAGCAGGGTCACCATGGAAACCACAGAGGAATGTAGAAATTTCTGGAATCAAATGAAAATGATCTCCAGCCCATCAGAACCTCTGGGATACAATGAAGGCCATTGTCTGTTAGCTCTTTGTCAACGTGACACAAACTAGGATCATCTGGGAAGAGGGAGGGATCCTCAACGGAGAAAATGCTCCCATGAGATTGACTTCTAGCCATTAATCAAATTCTTGATTATTGATTGATGTGGGGGGCCCAGGTCACTGCGGACAGTGCTACCCCTGAACAGGTGGACCTGGGCTACACAAGAAAACAGGCTGAACAAACCAAGAGGAGCAAGCCAGTAAGCAGCACCCCTCCATGGCCTCTGCAGTGGCTGCAGCACCCCTCCATGGCCTCTGCAGCAGCTCCTGCTTCAGGTCTCTGTCTTGCTCGAGTTCTGCCTTGACTTCCCTCAATGAGAGACTGGGATCAGGTCACAGAAGCCAAGTAAATCCTTTCCCCTCCAAGTTGGCCTTGATCAGTGTTTTATTGCAACAACGGAAAGCAAAGCAAGACAGAAATTCAAAGAAGAATGTTTATAGTTGGTGTCCATGTTAAAGAATCAGAGGGAGCACAAGCAAGTACACATCAAATGTCTAGATAAATATAAAGCCAAATCAAACCCCGCAGACAGCAAGAAATCATAAATATCAGGGCAGAAATTAATGCTATAGAGACTAAAAGAATAATGCCCCAAATCAACCGTTTTCTTTGAAAACATGAACAAGATGGACAAATCCAACTAACAAAGAGAGAGAAGATCCAAATTAATAAATTACAGATGAAAGGGAGTTGTTACGACAGACCCCAGTGCGATCCAGAAGGCCGTGGGTGGGGGAAGGCTTTGAGCACTTACATTTCCCAAAGTTGGAATGCCTAAAAGAAATGGGTAGAATCTGAAACTCACATGACCTCCCAAATTGAATCCAGAGGACAAAAAGCATTCAACCAGACTCACAACAGCAAGGAGATGGAAGCAGTAATTAAAAGTCTCACAAAGTAAAAGCCACTACCGCTGAACTCCAACAACCACTTAAGGAAGATCTACCACTACAATGAGACAGAGGAGGAAGGAACACTTCCAAACACATTCGATGAGGCCAGTATTGCACTACTACCAAAAATCAGACACACACACACACACACACACACACACACACACACACACACACACACTTACAGACCAATTTCCCTAATAAATATAGGTACAAATATTCTTTTTTTTTCTTTTTTCTTTTTTTATTATTTTCTTTATTTACATTTCAAATGCTATCCCGAAAGTTTCCTATACCCCTCCCCCCATAGGTACAAATATTCTTGATGGAATACTTACAAATAAAATACATTAATACATTAAGAGTTTGAGCTCCCCCACCCCCGGTCTACATAATGAGTTTTAGGACAACCAGAATTATATGGTGAGGCTCTATCTTGATGCAATCCCCACCCCCTAAAATTAAGACCATATTAAGAAGATCATACGCTAGAACTAAATTGCTTTCATCCCAGAGATGCAAGGCTGATTCAACTTATACAAACTAACAAACATTGTTACTATGTAAATATACTGAGGAACAGCAAGTGTGTAACAATCACAATAAGTGCATAAGAGATGCTTGGCAGAGTCCAGTGTGTCTTTATGATAAAAGTTCTGAAGAAATTGGGAATCTATACCCCTAATTAACAAAGACTGTATAAGATAGACCTAGAACCAACATTACATTGAATGGGAGAAATAGGGAGAATTTCTTTCTTTCTTTAAGTACACTCTAGCTGTCTTCAGACACCCCAGAAGAGGGCATCAAATCCCATTACAAATGGTTGTGAGCCACCATGTGGTTGCTGGGAATTGAACTCAGGACCTCTGGGAGAGCAGTCAGTGCTCTTAACCGCGGAGGGAGCCGTCTCTCCAGCCCAGGAGAAGTTCTAAGACACAAGTGCATTCACTCTCTTTACTCCTACTCAGCATGGTGCTTGAAGTTTAGCTTGAACAATCAGACAAGACAAAGCTGTACTAGCCAAAAGGATACAAATAGGAAGCAAAACAGCCGTTGGCAGATGACAGGTACCAACTCCAAAAGAAAAATTTAGTCCATAAAACCCTTTCAGTAAAGCTATAGGACACAAGATCAACATAAAGAAAGCAAAAGCTTTCCAACATCCTGATATCAAACTTGCTGAGAGAAGTTGGGTTAGGAGGGAAATCTCATTCCCGATAGCTAAGATTAAATTTTTAAAGAGCATCTGGCAATTGAAAGAGCTGTACAGGGAAAACTTGAAAGTGGAAAAAGAACCGAAGAAGACTCTGGACAGTGGAAAAACCATCACCCATGCTCCTGGGTTGGAAGAATCAATATTGTAAAGATGTCCACATTAATCGAAGTAATCATTAAATTCAACAAAATTCCCATCAGATTCTCTGTGCATTCTTCCCAGAAAGAAGAACAATTCTAAAATTCTCATGGAAAGAAAAATGACCACAGACACCCTGAGCAGTCTTAAGCAGAAAGAATGTAGCTGGAGACATAATAACACCTGACCTCAAATTATACTACAGAGCCATAGTGACAAGATGCCATTGTACTAGCCCCAAACAGACATGAAAACCAATAGAATAAAGGACCAGGAAATAAGTCTACACATCTGTGGCCAGCTTACTAAACAAATGATGTTGGAAAAACTGGATGTCAATCTGCAGAAGAGTGAAATCAGACCTATATGTCTCATTCTGCACAAAATTCAACTCAAAATGGATCCAGGCCTAAATTTAAAACCTGACATACTAAAATGGCTAGATGCAAACAGGGGAGACACCTCAAAATATAAGCATAGGCAGAATTGTCTGAATAGGTCTTCAGTAGCACAGGAAATAGCCCCAAGAGTTGACAAAAGCTTTGCCAACTATGCCTCACACAGGGGTTAATAGCTGGAATATATAAAGAACTGTGAAAATTAGATAACAAAAACCTACAAAAACTGTAGACAAAAAAACTGAGCTGGTGAAATGAGCAGACCATTCTCGAGAGAAGAAACAACCTGCTAATAAAGTTTTAAAAGTTTTCAACATCCTTAGACAGCAGGGAAATGCACATCAGTACTGCTTTGAGATTCCATCTCACTCCGTTGAGAACGGCTATCATCAAGGAGACAAATGCTGGGGGTGGTGAGGGAAGAAGGACCATTATTCTCCGTTGGTGGAAGTGTAAGCTGGTACGGCCATTATGAGGACTAGTGTAGAGGCTTCTCAGAAAACTAAAAATAGGACTACAGTATGACAGGGCTCTACCACCCCAAAGGAGTCTGTATGCCACAGAGACTCTTGTATGTCTGAGTTCTTTGCTGTTCTATTGACAATAGCCAGGAAATGGGAACAGCCTAGATGTTTATCAAATGATAAGTGGTCACGAACAATGTTGTATGCACTCAGAGTAGAATTCTAGTCAGCCACAAAGAAAAATGAAATTAGCAAATTACCAGGAAATTGGATAGATCTGGGAATTCTATCATGTATACATTACATATTTGTAACTATATAACTCAGACTCGAAAAGACAAATTCTCCATGCTCACCTTCGCATGCTGCTGACCCTAGCCTCTGATCTGACATTTACACATACATTTGTGATATACTTACGTGTACATTTGTGAGTGCGAGGGTGGGAATAGATCATGAACCTGGAAAGGGGTCACGAGAAGGGAGAGGTAATGTCAAGGAAGAGTGGGAAGAATGATAGATCACGTGACAATAAATGGAATGGGTTTGGTGGGAAAGAGAAAGCGTGTGTGTGTGTGTGTGTGTGTGTGTGTGTGTGTGTGTGTGTG
>NC_034595.1:1753060-1754770 GCF_900095145.1 Mus pahari
TTCTTCGAGACAGGGTTTCTCTGTGTAGTCCTGGCTGTCCTGGAACTCACTCTATAGACTAGGCTGGCCTCGAATTTAGAAATCCGCCTGCCTTCCAAGTGCTGGGATTAAAGGCGTGCACCACCACTGCCCGGCAAGTAGGCATCTTCTGTGTTTCAGTCTCACAGTGTTAGCGAGTTACTCTACCCGCTAGCTTTTTCACCTTGATTTGACACAGGGTCCTGTGTTCCCCAGGCTGGCCTTGAAATCTGTTTGTATTGGATATGACCTGAGGTCCTTCCTGACCCTCTTGCCTCTACCTCCCAAGTGCTGGGATTGCAGGTTTGCCCCACTATGCCCAGAATCCTAGTACTTTCTAAATGTAATCAGGCTGATCTTTTATGCATGGATCTGTTTTCTTCAGCTCTTAACAGACTCAACTTTTTGTCCCTATATGAGAAAATTTTTGTGTACATTTAATAACCATCAATTTACCTAGTTATTATCAAACAGCTATTCTTCTAGTATGTCTTCTTTGGTAAAATGGGGTGTTTCTTCCACATAAGGTACATTGCTGTAATAGTTAAGGGTTCTTATTTGGCCTGTGGTTTTGTGACATGTCATACATCATTAGCAGAGCATATGTGGGCTGGTCATGGACAGGAACGGATGGAGGACTAAAGATGCATTGAGCATTCCTAGGTGGGACACACAGAACTTTTAGGACCACTACTGCATCTTTGGATCAGCTCAAGCTGCCACTGTAGATTTTGAGGACAAATGCCACCCTGTGATCACCGAGTGGAAGAACAAAAATCGGCACCTTCAGAACCTGGGCTCCCACTTTAACATGGTCAGGGTGGATAATGGTTGAGCCAAAGCTGTGTGGCTGAAGAGAAACCTCACTAGCTACAGCCCTGACTGCATGTTTGTTTTGGGGTCAGGCTTTGCAGGACAGTGTTTAATAGTGATGGGAGTAAGCATCCTTGTGGTCAGGGTGGGACCATGGTGCCCAGAGCATCTCACTGCTAACTCCCTGTTGGGTTTGTACACAGCACACCTGCCAACTCACAAAAATACTTTTCTCCAGTCCTCTCTTCTGGGAGATAGAATGCTGAATATTCTCAGGAGATTTTTGTCACCCATCAAAAGTGATTATGTGGCAGGGCTATGGAGAAAGCTCACCCAGTAAAGTGTCTGCTACACTAGCCCATGGGTCTGATTTTTGGGTTCCCAGCATTTGTCAAATGCCAGGTGATGGCAGTCTCAGTCCTAGGTGGAGAGAGAGGCTCCCTGAGGCTTTTGGCACAGTCTAGCCTATTCGGTGAGCATCGGGACCAATGAGAAGTTAAATTTTTGTCTCAGAAAAATCAGGTAGATATATATGCCCTCCCACACAGGAACATGTACACATGTAGGCACATGGACACACACAGAGAAGGCGGAGTGTGAGAGAGGGCGATATCTGGTGTAGTGGCTATTCCTGGTTGTCAACTTGACTATATTTGAAATGAACTACAATCCAGAATTGTAAGGCTCACCTGTGAACCTAATCTGGAGACTGGGAGATAGAAGTTTCTGATCTGGATCTTGGTATGGAGATCTTGAGACACAGTGGTAATTGATTCCAGAAGATTAAGACAGGGAGATCTCCGAGTCCAAGATAATCTGGGATTAAAGGTGTGGTGGCACACACCTTTAATCTGGGCTACACCTTCTGCTGGGGACCAT
>NC_034595.1:1755725-1780182 GCF_900095145.1 Mus pahari
CTCTGCCTCTCTGCCTCTCCTCTCTGCCTCTCTGCCTCTGCCTCTGCCTCTGCCTCTGCCTCTGCCTCCTGAGTGCTGGGATTAAAGGCATGAACCACCCTGCCTTGCTTACAAATAGGCTTTTCTAGTTTTACCCTGCTCGCCTCCGTATCCTTTGTTATTGGTTTGTTTTGTTTTGTTTTACATAGAAGCCCTGCTGTAGCTCTTGCCTTTTTTTCCAACTTTCCTTTCACCCTTCATGTTTCTTAGCATTTCTTCTCAGTTCTCTGATAGCTCCTTATTTGCTATATTCCTTGAAGCATGGTCTGTGACTAGCAGTAGCAGCAGCATTGGGAAAGTCTTAGACCAAGAGAGCCAGCTGGCATGTTCTATCAGGATTCCCAGGTGATAAGCCTACACTGTAAACTGTGGAGAGCGCTTGTAGGAGTTTGACCCTCCAGCTGTGATGTAGACACCCCTTAATTTTAGAGTAGTTTGATTTTCCAGTGGACCATGAAAGGAGATGAAGTTCAATAGAGATATTGGTCCCTTACCCAGGGCCGGTACCCTCAGTCTCCTAGGGCAGCCAGCTGCTCCTTATGATGCACTGGAATAAAAACAGTCCAAAGGTCACCACAATCCCCTCTAGGCTTCATTAGCAGAACAAGAAAGAGTTTCTGTTAGAAACTCTGTTGCAGTTACGTGGCCCCCAGGGGCGTGCCCACACTCCTGCTTTGACAAATTTACAAATGTCAGCTGGCCTCTAAGTGGAAGCACTGTCACTGGCAGAGAGAGAGAGAGAGAGAGAGAGAGAGAGAGAGAGAGAGAGAGAGAGAGAGGAATAAATAGATTCTGGAAGAATTTGGCATCTGAAAAGGATTTCTGAGGTCTTCAGGGGGATGTGGCCATCCCTCTACACTGTAGGGAGAGGAGGGCACAGACCAGCATTATAAGCCCTGAGCATGTAGAAAGATGTGTTCCTTTAAGGGGGAAAAATAAAGTAAAATGGAATACATTCAGTAGTTCTCACCAAACACAAGAGGAGAAAAATATCGGGAAGGCACAAAACACCATGGAAATGATTCGAAGAGGAAAAAAGACTCCTCAGGACAAATTGGCTCCTTCTTTATTGTTGCCAGGCTCTCTGTCCCTGGGGAGTTATGGAAACAATACCAGCGCCTGGCTCTCGTGGGGAACTGGAAAACATCCTACCTCTCTTAATGGCTTGGTGAAGTTGTTGTCTCAACAGGAAATTCTAGCCATTGTCACGCATTCTTGTTTATTATTAGTAATAATAGCTCTTCACAGCCCAATCGCTCCAGACCTTGACAAAGCCTTTTCACACAAACTGGGTCTTTCCTGACTGCTCAGCAGCAAGCCAAACAGGGTGACCAGGCTGGAATGTGCCCATTTCATAGACTGTGGACCGGCAGCTGCAGGAACGTCATAGGCAGAGAGTGCAGATGGCAGCTGGGACCCTGGACTTGAGCTCCCTGCTGGCTGCAGGCATTTCTCAAACACCAGGGCAGGCATGTAGCTTCCCAGGCTATTTGGTCCTCCTTTCAGTCTGTGTGCAGAGCAGACAGACAGAAGGACCCTAGTCAAGAGCAAGGTGTACTTTTTGGAGTTCTGTGACATTTCCTCAGGCTCAGGTAACTAGTTATGTCTGACTCCTGCTCTGGCCATGGAGCTGCTCGGCCTGATTACACCATTATGCAATTTTGTTCGTTTTCTGCCTGAGACCTGCTGCCTCCCTAAGACATGATCACTACACTCCAGGAGGAACTGCTTCACCTTGCTATTTATTTTCTAAGTTCCACTCTTCTCTCCTAGTGGGGAATGGGAAGGTCCTTTACCCCCTACAACCTGGTGTCTTCTAATCAATGGCTCTCCTCTTTCCACCTCCAATTTCTCTTTGTTGTTTGATGTATCGATCTAGCCCAACGCCCTTCCGTCCACAGGCTCTTTTCACCCAGGGTGCCCTGGTCCTTTTCTCCATCACCTCCATCTTCATCTTCTTATCATTAAAGCGACCAGCTCGGAAGTGATGGCCCTGGGAAGCTCTTCATACTCCAGTGTGAATAGCTGAGCTCCTAAGAGCCTACCTCTGCCCTCACCTTGCCTCTGAATCATATTGTGTGTAGCTGTCAGTTTGCATTAGCGTTGGAACTAGTTTGGGGGCATAAATGACATCTCTGAACTTAGAACTTCAGAGACCACAAGAATTTATCAGGGTAGATCTAACTTCTCCTAATAGTTTAAGCACATCTGAAGTTTTATTTATTTATTTTGGACCATGTATCATGTTAGTGTCTCAGTTTAGATAACAAGAAAGTATTAAAGTGGGACTCACCCAAGGCAGGAGTTACTCAAATGTGAATGGAAGCTTTTGGAAGGAAATGCCATACATTGAAACTTCGGTAAAACTTATTAGCTAATTAGAACTTCAGTGATTGTGGAGAGGTTGGGATGTTGCAGATCTAGGGCCTAATTACAATTTACCTTACACTATGTCTACCCCTTTGAGAGCCATTTCTTGCCCAATCTGTGCCTGACCTAATGTCCCTGTGACCGAGAGATAAAACCTTCAGGTATGTCTGGACAGACTATCAGTACCCCCAGAAATTTGGAGGTGTCCTTCCAGAGTGGCCACATGTTACCCAGAATATTGGGATCCCCTCTTGAGGTTCTTAGTCTCTTTGATAAAAAGGAATATAATAGTGGACCAAGAAGGAAGGTGGAGGGCAGTTTATTAGAGTTTAAGAGAAAAACTCCAGGCAGCAATAAGAGGCAAATCTTGGTGGCTGCTTGGAGGAAGAGGATAATGGAGGGAATGAGGCCTGACTCTGAGTTAGGGTGGTCTGCAGGTCAGTCACCTAACAGACAAGCAGCCACATCGTGGCGGGGAGCATTAAAGAATGAAAAGCTTAAAATACAGAGAAAGTATGCGTAGGCTCTGGCCAGCTTCCAACAGAAAGACGAGAAGAAAAAACGATAGTCGTGCCTATCAGAAATCAGAAAGATGGGCAGACAGACTGACTGACTGACTTCCATGGCAACTGTACTGGATAGCTTTGTGTCAACTTGACGCAGCTGGAGTTATCACAGAGAAAGGAGCTTCAGTTGGGGAAATGCCTCCATGAGATCCAGCTGTAAGGCATTTTCTCAATTAGTGATCAAGGAGGGAGGTTCCCTTGTGGGTGGTGCCATCTCTGGGCTGGTAATCTTGGGTTCTATAAGAGAGTGGACTGAGCAAACCAGGGGAGGCAAGCCAGTAAAGAACATCCCTCCATGGCTTCTGCATCAGCTCCTGCTTTCTGACCTGCTTGAGTTCCAGTCCTGCATCCTTTGGTGATCAACAGCAGTATGGAAATGTAAGCCAAATAAACCCTTTCCTCCCCAACTTGCTTCTTGGTCATGATGTTGTACAGGAATAGAAACCCTGACTAAGACAGCAACCCTGGACTGACTGCACCAAAGTCCTGGGGAGGAAGAGTGCGTGACCTAAGTGTCTGAGCATCCTTCTGTCTCTTTAGCATGGCTCCAGGTGGTCCCGCCTTACAGAGGGGTTTTAGTCAGCCAGGTGACTGACCGGTCCAACAGGATTAATTCTTACTGGAGGGACAGCAGCATGTCTGCACCCAGAAGTGGGCCCATTCCTTACTGTAACACTAACTTCCACCAACCAAGAGGCTAAGGGGGTTCTCAGAAAGCCCTGCGGCCAATAGCAGAGATTCCCCTCTTTGCTTTAACCAGCCTACTTAATATTTCCACCAGTGAGTTTGGAAAGTGCCTTGATCGATGACTTTACTATAAAATGTCACCAAACAGTTACCATTGGCACATGGAAACCACTGTTACCTAAATCTTGTCCCTGGGCCATAGTCACTCATATTTGGGTCCAGAATAAACTCTCTTAGTCCTCTGATATGATAATCATACTTTTAAAAAATACATATTTTGTTTCTGCTTGTGCGTGTGCATGTGCGTGCGTGTGTGTGTGTGTGTGTGTGTGTGTGTGTGTGCGTGCAGGGGAGGCCAGAAGAAGGCATCGAATCCTCTGGAGCTGGAGTTACAGGCTATGGGAGCTGAACTCAGGTCTTCTGGAAGATCAGGGAGCCATTTTAATCCCTGAGCCATGTCTCCAGCCCCCAAAGTTGTATTTTCTTGTCTATACTAGCCAAGAGCTGTAAAGATTAGCAACAAGCTTTCCTGTTAACTCTCTTGGATTTTGTTCTCATGTGGTGGTGCTTCTGCTGCTGGCGGCAGTAGAACTGGGGATTGAACTGAAGGCTTCGTGCATGCTAGGTAAGTGCTGTAGCTTTGACCTATGTCCTCGGCTCTCTTCACTTCTGATTTTGTTACAGGGTCTTGCTTGGTAGCTTGCCTTCAACACACTCTAACCTAGGCAGGGCCTGGAGCTTTCAGTCCTCCTGCTGCTCCTCAGGAGTGAGGATTATCAGCCTGAATGACCAGCTTGCTTCCTAATTTCTTTATCAATACTCCTAGGAGGAATTACCTGGGACCAGGCCACTTAGAGGGGTTCTGGGTTTTTTTTTTTTTTGGTTTTTTTTTTTTGTTTGTTTTGTTTTTTTTTTGGCATCAGAGTATTTTTGCCTGGCTCCTTCACAATTTGGGAACAAATAATTTAGTACTTATCAACCCTGACTGTTCACTAGAGACTTTAAAAAGAATGCTGGTGTGAAATTTACATAGAGCACCGTGGACTTTTTCACTGAGTGACAATTGTGTGTGCATAGGATGAGGCTCCAGGAAGCAACTCCTGGAAGACAGCCATGCCAAGAGATGTTGGGGGTTGGAATTTTGGCAAGTCAGTTTTAGTACACCTTATCAAATACCTGGACATACAGATAAATCCTCAGAAGGGTCATATTTGTTGAAACATTTATCATCTATTTATTTATCTATCTATCTATCTATCTATCTATCTATCTATCTATCTATCTATCATCTATCTATCTATCTGTTATTTATCTATTTAAGGTTCTCTCTCTCTCTCTCTCTCTCTCTCTCTCTCTCTCTCTGTGTGTGTGTGTGTGTGTGTATGGTACATGAGTAGAAGCCATTGGGCAACTTTCAGGAGTTGGTTTGGTTTTCTCCTTATACCAAATAGGTTCAGGAAGTGAACTCAGGTTCAATTCTTGGTGCCTTTACTAGTTGAGTCATCTCACTGGTTCCTTATTATTTTTAGAATAAACTAACTTTCTCTCTCACACACAAAACCAAAACATAAACAACAGAAAACTATGATATTATAATGAAAACATAGGTTCTTGACATAGTCTCCCATGCCTGCAAACAAAGCTGACTAGAAGTAGAAAGAACCAGGGAAATGTGGAGCAAGTCAGAAACAGTAAGTCAGAGCAAACACAGAGATGACAAAGAAGATGGGGTCAGACTGCAACGATGCTCAAAGAGCTCTCTCAGGGTGGCCATTTGTTTCGGGGGTAAGGTAAACACCATGAGTGGACAGACAGACAAGGACTCTCACAGACAGATGCGAGGAATAAGAACGAACCAGTGTACATTTATGAACCTAAAGTATAATAGTTGGATTACAATTTTTTCACTATACTGGTAACAGCAAACTACATATTTCAGAAGGAAGACATGTAACAGAGAAGGTGAACACATGGGCACCCTCATAGACTTTCTCCTCAGCTTCTCCTCAGTAGTGCTAGGTCACATTGATGGGGTACAGCCGTAAGAAGAACATACTCCGTTTCTGTTCTCTTCCTCCCAGAGAGCAGAACTCTCAGAAAACATCGGGCAGATTCCCAACTGAGGTATGCGTTATGAAACCCCCGGTTAGTACTCTCTGATGTTAAGGGAACAGGAGTCATGACAGCTAAATAGGATATGACAGCGTGGAGTGGCATTCTGGCAGCAGCAGAGTACATGAGCTAAGAAGTGACCATCTGAATGAGGAGTGGACTGCGGTTGAAATCGCATTCATCAGTTATAACAAACAGACTGTACTGTACTGTAAGAAGCTAATGAGGGGAACAGGGCCCGGGATGTACTAGGGTCCTTGTCTTGTACTTATTCCTTCCTGTAAACGTAAAGATGGTTTAAAATAAGGGGTGTAAGAGAACTAACGAACAGTCGTAAATTCTGTCAAATGTGTGGGCGACTGGAGCTCTCGCCGTGAGAAGGAATGTAAAATGGGATAGTCTGGCAGACAGTTTGAAAAGTCCCTGGGATGTCAGACATACAACCATCTTGTAACCAAGAGAGATAAAACATATTTCCCCGCAAGGACTTTATGGGAATATTTGTACAGGCTTTACACAGAATCATCACAAAGTGGAAGCCTCCAGAGTGTCTGTCCGCTGCCGAATGGGTCAGCACATTGCACGTACCCATATACTGGAATGTAATAAAAGAGAAGAGCTTCCCTGGGCATGGCAGCTCCCAGGGCTGCCTCACGAGGATGTGGAGAAGTCTGCAAGGAAAAGAACCCAGACACAAAAGACTCCATCCGTCATCTGTTCATATGCAATTCTACCGCAGCATGGCTGATCTGAGGTAGAAGTCACAGCCATGACTGCATTTGGAGGCCTTAGCTCTGAGGACGGGGTCATGGGACTTCCTAAAGGGATAGAAATGTTCTGTATCTTGATGAGGTACGGCCTAAGTGAGTGCTTTCATCAAAACTCATCAAGATGTACACTTGAAAATCCCTATTTCTAGCATGCATTGAAGAGAAGGCGAAGGAGGTGTGCTGGCTCGCATGTGTAGTGTAGTTACTAAGGAGGCTGAGGCTTGAAGATTACCGAGAGCTGGACGTCTGTCTGAGCTACAAAGAGTTCAAGACCAGAGTGAAGCACACACAGAGTAAAAACTCTGTTATAAACAAACATCACCCTTCAGTGGGCGGTGGAAAGAGAGCAGGGGGTGGGGAAACAGAGGGGAACAGGGCTTGCTGACGCCTGAGTTTGTGACTCTAATGCTTTCTTTATACGAGATCCATAGCCTGGGTGAAGGGCCACTGAGAGAGGACTTATCACGTAAGCCTCGGCCTTCATCACTCCTGTCTGCCTCGTAGATGCTTCTCTCGTGTGGATGTGCATCCCTGCTTAACTCTGGTATTACTCAGTTGGCTGGTTGGCATGAACTGAGATGCCAAAAGGCCAAGAGTGTGGTGGAGACCCAAGGAGCCTGCACAACTGTGGCCCTTCTGAGAATGTCCCCATGGGGAGTGGATATTGTGGTGACCAGAGATAGGAAATTGAGAGGAGGGAGGTGGGGGTTATCCGGGGGCTGTAGGCATCCAGGGCACATCTGTAACTCCGGGAGCTAGTCTGTTCCTTCTGTTCCTCTTGAGTTAGCCGGGCTCCATGGAGGGTAGGGCACTTGTATACACTCATGGGAGTCGAGCCTTTGCCTTCTCCACCCAGGATGGCCCTAGAGCCACACACTGTCCTTCTCCATAGCCTTTCTTCTTCTGAGGATGACAGGCAGCCCATTAACATTTGTAGGGCACATGCAGAACAACAACAAAAAAGCTTTCTTAAAACTCTATCCAAGGCTAATAAAATGGCACGTCAAATAGGAAATGATAAATCCTAACAGCTGTCCCGCGAATGCTCTGTACCTTTATTTATTTCAGAACACATGGCCAAGGTTTCTGTTGTGAACCACAAAAACTTTAACTCAAATCATTTCATCTAGGATGCACAAGTAAAGAAGCGCATCCCCTGACATCCTCCCAGGGAACTCTTCCAGGTCATGCCGTCCTTCTTTTACAGAGCTGAGCACCACCGCTCTGTCTCCTGTAGACCTCTGACAGCAGGAACTCTCCTAACACAGTCCGGTGCTGGTCCTAGCAGCTCTGACCCAGAGTGTGAGTCAGCCCCCGAAGGCCAGATTGCCTTTGCTGGTCTCTCTCCTAGTCTTTTCTGCAGTGAGCCAAACAGCTCTGAATTGCTTTAGACATCCAGTACTAATTGCTTTTCTTGTTGCTGGAACAAGATGCATAAAAATCGCGGTTTAAAGGAGGAGGGATTTCTTTGGGTCCATGGTTCAGAGGGAGTGCCCGTTATGGTGGGAAGACAGCTGGACTGGGTCAATCTGTGGCTGCAGAAGCTGCCTGTGGTAGACCATCACATGCTGGTGACCAGGAAGCAGAGAGCTGAGGCTGTAACCCTCAGAGGCTTTCTCCAGTGACTCCCCCACCCACCCATGCCTCCTGCCCTAAAGGTTCCCAAGTCCCCCAGGCAGCCCTACCAACTGGAACCAAGTGCTCAAACACACTAAACATAGTGCATGCCTCCTGTGGTTTGGATTTGTCTGTACCTACCCTGTGGGTCTTCCTTCCTGCTGAGGACAAGGCCATTTGCGTGCAAATCCAACACAAGTCAGGTGGCCCATGGCAATATGGGCACCTGTTTTGTGCTGAGGTGGGAGGAGAGGAGGTGGGCCAGGCTTGCCTTGACTGGCAGGAAGCTTTATCCACAAAGGTCTCCAGCACAAGGGAGTATTGGAACCATGGCAGAGAGGGGCTGGCATCTGTTACTCCCACTCTCTGACTCTCCAGGTTCCATGCGCTGGGCTCATGGTAGGGCACACAAGCTAAAAGGACAGTGGTGCGATTCTAGAACATTTTAGGGACTGCTGCTCACCAAAGCCCCAGTGAATGGTTGTCAGCGGACTAGGTTCCTGGTTCCTATGTGCAGATTCCTGGGGAAAAGATGTGGCTAGGCCTGTGATTCAGAGTCATTCAGCAATCAGTTAGTACAAGAGACAGAACCACCCAGCATAACAAGGCACACCATCTGCTCAAGAACGGGTAAGCACAGATGTGGTCGGAGACCATGGCAAGCGTCATAGGGGTGTTATGGATGGCATGCCTGTAATGTACAGCATACGTGGGCATGTGGAAACAATACGTGATATTATTGTTTGAATGATGCAGCACAGTATAATTCCCACAGCATCACGTGTTGACAACTTGGTATCTGGGATGCTGTAGACAAACCTGAGGAGACAGGATGCTAGCCGGAGGAAGTATATCACTTGGGGCTGGTCCTTGGGCATATCTTGTTTCTGTACCCTTCAGTCTCTGCACCCTGTCTGCAGTGAGGTAAAGGAGTTCTTCTTCCAAGCACCATGATGTAGAGCCAAGTTACCCTAGACAGAAATCCTCTCCAACCACGGGCCAAGGTGAATCTCCTCTCTGTTGTGCCATTCTCTTGGTATTTTGGTTGTACGGAGTAGGAGAGGAGAGGAAGGACAAATATCGACACAGGCTTAGAGCTGTTTTATGCCAGCTTGCCACAACCTAGAATCATCTAGGAGGAGAGTAAATGTTGAGGAATTACTTAGATCAGGTTGGCCCTTGGCCCTGTCTGTTGAGGGGTTGTCTTAGCTGGGCCCACTGTGGGTGGCCCAATGTCTTTAGGTTGGGCCTTGACCTGTATTTAGAAAGCTGATTGAAAATGCAAATGAGCAAGCCAGCAGCATGCGTGTGATGATTTGCATGGTCTTGGCTGTGAACTTGGCGTGACCAGCTGTGTCAAGCCCTTGCTTCTGTATCTTCCCTGCAATGACAGATTGCAACCTGGAATTATAAACCGAGGAGTCCTCTCTCCTCAGTTGTGTGTTATTGGACTGTTTTATTACAGCAGCAGAAATGAAACTGGAACACATGGCAGAAAGAAAGAAAGAAAGAAAGAAAGAAAGAAAGAAAGAAAGAAAGAAAGAAGAAAGAAAGAAAGAAAGAAAGAAAGAAAGAAAGAAAGAAAGAAAGAAAGAAAGAAAAGTTAAAAAAGAAAAGAAACGAAACAAAACTGATACATACGCCTTAGTTTGCTTTTTGTGGTTGTAATAAACACCATGCTCAAAAGCGACTCGGAGAGCAAAGGGTTTACAAGTTGCAATCCATCATCAGGAGCAGCCAGGGCTGGAGCTCAAGATAGGAACCTGGTTGCATGAACTGAAGCACAGAGCATGAGGAACACTGGCTTGCTTCCAGGCTTATATTCAGCTTGCTTGCTTTTTTCCTTCCTTCCTTCCTTCCTTCCTTCCTTCCTTCCTTCCTTCCTTCCTTCCTTCCTTCCTTCCTTCCTTCCTTCCTTCCTTCTTTCAGATAAATCCTAAGCTTTGTTCTTTTAAAAAGGCAAGAACCTCAATCAACTATTGAACAACAGACTCAAAATGTGTCATCAATCCCCAGCCATCTTCTATCTTGGTGTCTTGGGATCACCCTCGCTTGGCAACTCTGGGATTGCTCCTTCTGCACAATTCCCAGGGGTCTGGACAGTCTCTTGAGTTTTTTGGAATCATTCACAGATAAGCAGGTCAAGTGAGATACCTCACACAGAATGATTGAGAAGCAGGAGCAAGGAGGGTCTGTCCACTGCTGGAAGGGGAAGACCGGGAGGCGCTTGCCTCAGTTCTTCCTTGGCTTGTTCACTGGTGGCCTGCAGAGCTACAGCATCTTATCCATCTCTCATTCTTGGCAACAGAGAAGCAGTTAATGAGGTCGAAGTGACCCATATAGGAGCAAGACGAGTTGCCTTGCTGGTTCACAAGCTACTCCCTCTTAGTTGTGTCCATGTGGCCTGTGCCTATGAAGCTGGACTATGGATGGTATACCAGTTTGTGATTTTGTCACTTCCAGGCCAGGAGCTGCTGCTTTCAAAGTTCAAGAGGAAGAGACATCTAAACAAGAAACCTCCACTCTAGGAGATGCAGAAGAAAGACCCAGCTACCTTCTTTATACAGCTGGGCCAACCTGCCTAGGGATGGTACTGTTCACAGTGGATTGGGACCTCCTGCATCAATTAACCATGGAGGGGTTGTGCGGGTGGAGAAAGAAAAGAAAAATGTCAAATGCCAGTCTGATAGAGGCAATTCTTCAGTTGAAGTTCTCTTTCCCCAAATGTTTCGTGGTGTGTGTCAAGTTGATAGCCAAAGTTAACTACCACACCCATTCACATTAATCCTGAAAGGAGGGTGTTATCCCTGCTTATAGGAACGATTCGGGAAGGCACAGTGATTTTTCCAAGGTTTCTACTTGTTAATGGCAAAGTTGAGTCTCATCTCGGGCTGCCACATTGCTTCCCTGCATTTCCTCCAGTCTCCTGGAGCTTCCTCCTCATCCTCATTCTTGAATGGCCTCAGCTTGAGTGCAAAGCCCTGACCTGGCATGATGTGAGACCCTGAGAAATACCATTAGTCATACCGACTTGCCTGTAGACCCACCAGGGGCACAATGGTAGTCCCTGACCCTCAAGGGCACAATGTTTTATTGGGCAGAGGAGACACATAATCAGCGAAAGTAGAGCCATCTTAACTGAAGTGGTCCCAGAGTGACCAGGGCTATAAACAACTGTGGGAGATGAGGCCTTAAAGAACTCTGGGCTGGTGGAGTGGGGAGGCCTGCCAGGTAAGCTGGGACTCCAGGGAGACACCTAAGGCTCCAGAGGAGAGAAAGGACAGACATTACAACAGGCTCAGAGTTGTGTTGCCTGAGCATTGCTCACTGTCCCCACAGAGCCTACCTCTGTTCCAGGTCACCAGATTGATACTGTCAATAATTTTTAAGTCTGTTATAGCAATATATATATAAGTCCCAGCAGCGGGTTCCATACTACCCTCCCCAATGCTTTACATTTCCGAATGAAAGACACACACACACACACACACACACACACACACGCACAGCCTTTATATTTTGATAGGCCTTAAACAGCGAAACAGCTGGTCTACTTCCTAACCTCCACGTGGTTAGTCTATCTCCCTCCAATAATCCCGAGTTATTACTACTAAATTCTATATTCTACCTTGGCTGCTCTGGACCCAGAGGGCTGCCCAACTGGGCTGCACTCTCCGGCTCCTTCATGTGCCAGCTGTGGCTCCCTCTCCTCCCCGTGTGGCAGGTCTCCTCTTCCTTCTTTCTTCCTCTCTGTCCCAAGCCCACCAGCATCTTTACTAATCAGATGCAGACACTCAAGTGTTAAGCAGTTTTGGGGACCAAAATTAACATTATAATACAAGCAGTGTTAGGCCAAACCCACTACAGTAGGTCACCATCTTGATAATGTCAATGATTTTTAAGCAGGTCACCATATTGATGTTGTCAATAATTTCTTAAGTTATAAATTATTTCCGAAATTAGGCAGTGTGGAAAACAAGGCCAGAGTCACTAGAATATTCACTGTTTTGAGTCAGTGATATTCTGTTTTTTTTTATGCTCCAGCTATGAGTCTTTTTGTGGGATGGGAGTTTTGGAGATGGAACCCAGGGCCTCATTATTGCTAGGCGAACACTCTCCCACTGCTCTGAGCCCACAAACCTTTTTAAATAATGCTTTGTTCGTGTGTGCGTCATATGTCACTAGAATATTCACTGTTTTGAGTCAGTGATATTCTGTTTTTTTTATGCTCCAGCTATGAGTCTTTTTGTGGGATGGGAGTTTTGGAGATGGAACCCAGGGCCTCATTATTGCTAGGCGAACACTCTCCCACTGCTCTGAGCCCACAAACCTTTTTAAATAATGCTTTGTTCGTGTGTGCGTCATATGTGACCCCAAGGGGTCAGAAGATGGTGTTAAATCCTTTAGAGCTGTAGTTACAGGTGGCAGTACGCCCCTCATGTGTATGCTAGGAGCCGAACTTAGGTCCTCTGGAAAAACATTGAGCACTTTTAACTGCCGAGCAATGTCTCAGTTGTTCAGTTCCTTAGCAGTCCTTTTATAAACAAACAAACAAATAAACAAACTTATGTGTGGGTGTAGGATGGCATGGGAGGGTGATGTGTTTCTGTGTGTGTTCAGGCATGCTCACCTGTGCGTGTGTGTGTGTGTGTGTGTGTGTGTGTGTGTCTGTCTGTCTGTCTGTCTGTCTGTGTGTCTGTCTGTCTGTCTGTCTGTCTGTCTGTGTGTCTGTCTGTCTGTCTGTGTGGGGACCAGGGCTAACCTCAGGTGTCACTCCCTCTTCTTTATTTTAACGACAGGGTCCCTCAGTGAACTTAGAGCTCACCATTTCTGCTAAGCTGGTGGGCCAGACAAGCCTAGGAATCTGTCTTCCCTCCCCACCCCAGCACTGAGGTAATAGATGTGCACCCCAGACCTGGCTTTTTCATGGGTGTTGGGAATGGGAACCTAGATCCTCATGAGCCTTTCACTACTTTACCCTCTGACCTACCTCTCCAGCCTCTTTTCTACTTTGAGACAAGTTCTCAGAAAGTTACCCAGAATGCCGTTGGACTCACTATCCACCAGATAGGCTTTCAACTTGCTCTCCTCCTGCCTCAGTCTCCCAAGTACCTGGGATTATGGGCTTGCACAACCAGGCCCTGCTCCTCTCTGTCTTCTACAGACACAGAGTGCCGTGATCCCAGCTGAATTCCTGTACAATCTGGGGACACTTGCTTCCTTGTGCTAGATCAGCGTGACCTGTCCGCATGTAGGGCTTTCTGTGAATGCTGTCTCTACAGCCCTCATGTGGAGTTGTCTGATCCATTACATAGATCTGCCAGTTCCATACCTTTTTACAACTTGGCCTTTTTTCCCCGTGGCGTTTTGTTTTTCCAGCCTTATCCTTAATATGTGGAGCTCTAGTTGATACACTTACCTGCTCTGGAGTGCTGCATCATAGGAATCGCTCAAATGATCACACTCTTCCCCGTGGGTGCCGGGACCTTTCCACACCTGCAAACAGCACTTCAACAAATGTCTTCAGACATCTCTTTGCGCATGTGTGTGTGTGTGTGTGTGTGTGTATAGTTTTATATCATAGAGACCAACAGTCCAGTTGGTTTGTTATCAACTTGACACAAGCTAGCATCAAATGGGAACGTCAACTGAGAAATGCCTGCATCAGGTTGCTTAAGGACATTCTGAGAGATGTCTTTCCTTGATGGCTGATTGGTAGAGGATGGCCCAGCCCTCTGGCAGGTAGCCCTAGGGAGTATAAGAAAGCAGGAAGAGCAAGACAGTGATTGGCATTCTTACACTGTTTCTGCTTTTGTTCCTGCCTTGAATTCCTAATCTGACTTTCTTTCACAATGAACTATAACTCTCAGAAGAAATAAAGCTTTTCGTCTACAAGTTGCTTTTGATCCTAGTATCTTATCACAGCAACAGAAACCAGACTAGGACACCAGCAAATGAAATCTTGGGGTGCTTTATTCCAAACGTTTGTATTCCCCATAAACTCATTCATTGAAACCTAACCCCTAAGGTGATAGCATTAGGAAACAGGGTCTTTAGGAGGTGATTAGGTCCTAGGGGCTCCACCCTAGGCACAGGAGTAGTGTCCTTCTATTGTGGGTGTGAGGTTTGTAGGTCTGTCACCATGGGTGTGGGCTTTAAGACCCTCATCCTAGCTACCTGGAAGTCAGTATTCTGCTAGCAGCCTTTAGATGAAGATGTAGAACTCTCAGTTCCTCCTGCACCATGCCTACCTGGATACTGCCATGCTCCTGCCTTGATGATAATGGATTGAACCTCTGAACCTGTAAGCCAGTCCCAATTAAATGTTGTCCTTATAAGAGTTGCCTTGGTCATGGTGTCTGTTCACAGCAGTGAAACCCTAACTCAGACAGTGGGCTACTGGGGTCCTTTGCCTCTTCTGAAGAGTAAGGAGGGACCATCTGCAGGCTTGGAAATGCTCCTCACCAGACAGGGCATCTAGTTATGTTTTGATCTTCATTTTCTGGTGTCTAAAACCATGGAAAGTAAATGTCTGGGTTTTGAGACATTAGATAAAGAATATGCAGCTCCTTAGTTTTATTAGGTGTTACCTAAACTGCCAACGGCTTCTATGACATGCTTAAGGCATATGCCTCAGGCTGCGTTCCTGCAGATATACTGGAGGTGGAGTGGCTCGGAATGCTCGCAGCCATGGGGCATTATTAGTAGTTTTCTTTTCTGTATTAAGTTTTTAAATGATTTGATGACTTTTATTTTGTGAGTATGAGTGTTTTATGTGCATGCATGTGTGCATGTTTGTGTGTGTGTGTGTATGTGCTTGCATGTGTAGGACAACTTGTGGCCCTGGAGGAGCATTGGTCACTGTCTTACTCCCCAGGGCTACCTGCCAGTGTCTGGGCCCATCCTCTACCAATCAGCAATCAAGGAAAGACATCTCTCAGAATGTCCATAGGCAACCTGATGCAGGTGTTTCTCGGTTCCTCTTCCCATTTGGTGTGAACTTGTGTCGAGTTGATAATAAACTAGCTGGACTGTTGGTCTCAATGATATAAAACTACACACACATGTGAACAAAGAGATGTCTGAAACTGATGCCCTCCTTCCACTATGTGTGTCTCAGGAAATAAACTCGAGTCACCAGACTTGGTAGCACACGCCTCTATCTGCTCAGCCATCTTGCCTGTTTTTGTTCTTGTTTTGTTTTTTTGTTTGCCTTATTGTTTTTTTTTTCTTTTGAAAATAGAATTATTTTCTTTCCAGGCAGCTAGAGAGAGAAGTCTGTTTAACACGGACATTTGACCATTTCCTGTTTCCTCTTATAAGCCCTCCTGTAGGTTTTCTGCTCTCTATCAAACAGACTTGTAAAGCTATGCTCACCCACACAGACTCCTTTTTCTCTCCCATCTACCATGATTTGGCTTAGATGGGTAGAAAGACCGACGCACACTGCTGTGGGTGTGTATGCTCTCTCTCGAATGCGCCCCTCTCATCTTGATGCGCTCTGGAGCAGGCTGGCTGCTCCCTTGCCTAGACGCCTTCTCCAGTCTCCTTCCCACCTCCCTTGGGCTCTCAGCTTGGGCTCCCAGGGCAGCTTCAGGAAGCATCCCAAGTTTGTCTGAGATTCCTTTCCCACACCACCCCAGTGTCTTCGCTCACAGTACACAGTTCTCAAGACTCTGTCCTGGAGTGCGTCTCCCTGACTCACCAGACAGTAAGCTCCCCGAGAGCGGGGTCTGTGGGGTGTGTCCAGCATTTGTAGAATGAGTCTGTGTGGTAATCAGCGGGGAGGAAATGAGTCTAGATGCATCAGTAAGATGAGGTGTGGGAAGTGGGGGGGAGCGTCGAATGAATGTGTAAAGAATGAGTGAGGTCCTGGGTGAATGGGTACTGTTGATAGGAGCACAGCCATGTCAATAACCAATGCCTTAGACCAAAGGGAATCTGGCAAAATCGCCCTGCTGGGTCAGGCTCAGAGGAATGGCAAAGCTTTCCTCTGGTCCAAGTGTGAATATTGGCAGTGTGCAAAAACTAGAAACTACAGCTCCATCCTTACAGATATTTATAGCCAGAGGCCACTCGTGTCTGGAAACCTCCTGCTGAGACAAGCTGGCCCAACCCCCTGTGCTGAGGATCTGGATTGCTCTGTAGCTGGTACCACTCCATCCGAGCATTCACAGCCACCGATCCCAGCCTTCCTCCATGTACATCTGTCCTCTCTTCATTCCCTTGCTGCCACAGTCAGGCTTCCAGTCATGAAGGATGGGTAACAGGGAACCGTTGGTCAGGCTGGATATGAGTCTAGTCACCCTCATATCTTCAGCATTCAGATATTGGAACTGAGGTCTTCGACCTCGTCTGGAGCCGCACACCTGATCTGTATGGAGCCAGCTCTGCCCCACAGTGTCCGGAGGGCATGCTGGGAGACTCTCCCCTGTGCTGTGCTTTGAAGAAGTGGGTTACATCACAGTGAAAGGAAGTGTTCTGAGTCCCACTTCCCATAGTCAGGGATACCAGCCTCCCTTCTGTCCTTCAAGCCGGGAGCTAAACGGCCCATGTCCTACATTGCTTGGAGAAAGCAAAGGCAAAGCTAACGATGTATATTGAGAACCTGCTGTGCACAGGCATGACCTCTCAGGCCTTTGGAGTATGTGGTTGTATGTAGCTTTTCCCATGTGTGCATAGGCAGCCTGAGGTAAGGCAGTGTACTCTTAATCATCAAAGTGAGATGGATTGGTCACCGATGATGGAGGGAGCCGAGTGGTACCCTAACCCAGTCAGTCCTCTCTGTGGTCTGTGCTCTATTTCTGCACAGCAGAGAACTCCACACAGGGTTGGCCTGGCCTTCTTGGAGCTGTCCTCACTTCATGGACTTTCTGGTCTTTCCGGTGTCCTTGGTTTGCCTCAGGGTCCCCAGGTGACGTCAGTTTGAGCATCTGGTGGGCTGACTCAGGTGTCCAGGAGGAAAGAGCTTGGCCCCTTGATGGCAGCCGAACGAAGCAGCTGGTTCCCAGAAGGGGACCTCTAAACAGAGTTCCCAGGAAGCCCAGTCTGCTCAGGGCCGCCTATGGAAAGGGCCAGCAAGGACAATTGGCTACAGGGAATTTGATGAGCACCATCAGCTGCAAACTCCCACAAAACAAACAGCTTGATCCAGAGGTCTGAATAATAGCCCCTCCACCAGATGGCTTGCAGGAGCTGTGCCAGAGAGAGAGAGAGAGAGAGAGAGAGAGAGAGAGAGAGAGAACCTCCTCTGTCCTGAATTTCTTCTTTGTTCTAGACCTGGCTCTTCCAGGATGTCAGTGGGGTGCTCCTGTGGGCCAGCCATCCAGATAGTGTCTTGTGCTCTGAGAGATTAAGGCAGCTGTCCCCAGATCAGGATTTGGGGACAGGGAACTGGACAAAGAAGCAGCTTCCTTGTCCCAGCGTGAATCACCACCAGCTGAAGGGATCACACAGCTGTTCACATCTGGGCCTGGAATGCTGGGATAAGAAGATTCCCAAAGAGCCCTAGCCCCCTATGGTCTAGACTAGGAAGTTATAAGCAAGGCCACCCTGCATGAAGGCAGACCCTCTGGCCACCTCAGGTCTTTCCTTCAGGTTTGATCTACCAGGACCCAATGCCAGCTTGTCACACTGTTAAACTGGAGCTGAGCATAGGGCAGATGTAGCCAGTACACAGCCCCTTCGTGGTTCTAAGGACAGTGGTATAAGATCAAGGTCTCTGTGGTTTAGATCCTTGCTGTGTACAATGGACAACTTATTTGACCTCTCTGAGCCTCGTTCCTACTTCAGCGAGAGTAATGGATTGCAGCTTCAGTGCACACAGCATCTGTCCTATTCCATAAATGCCTTCAGCGATCCATGGCCCAGTCTTTGCTGTTGTCTGCCCTTCCGAAGGCAATCCTTTCCCGTTTCCCCTGAGTAGATTCCTGTGTCTACCAAATTTTAGCTACTCGGTTCTCCAGTACAAAGTTGGACTTGCTAACCGGCTGCAGACTCTGGAGGTGACAAGGGAGCGTGTGGTTACAACTAATTTATATCAGGCTCCTCTGACCTGCCAGCGGGCTTTGAGAACTTTCTTTTCCTGGTAAGTGTCAGGGACCAGGTTGAGAAAACCCAGGCATCTTACACCCAGGGCATCCCGCAGCCCAGGTGTTTTCACAGTATGCAGCTAAGAGCCACATAGTTCTTTGTCAAGAGCCCTTCCCCCTCTCTCTCTCTGCAAGGCCACTCCTGGGAACCAGCAAGACCTAATCAGACATCAAGGACTGAGGGAGTCTTCTCACATTCCAGAGCTGCCCAGAGCTGTCACCTTGAACTGTCAGGAGGATCTGGACCCCGAGATAGGCTCTTAGATAAGCCGCCCTATGTCCCAGGGCAGTGGCGCCAAGGACCCTAGATGAATCACTAAATGTATTACACTTGCAAATAACTCTTCCCAATTATTTCTCTCACTGTATACCTTTGATCACCCCTCTCCAAATTGTATATAACCTGAGCATCTCCCCTTAGTAAAAGAGACTATGACAAACATGCATGGTCTACCTCTCTTTCTTTATTCCCATTTCTCTCTAGGTTTGTGATCCCCTTCAAGAACCATGGAATAAAGTGTCCCGTGGGCCAGGGCAGGTAAGACATAAAACCACTTAAAAAAAATTACTACTACAGTACATCTATTAACCTGTATGAAGCTTCCAGTATGTCTGCAGGGAGAGGCCGGGGTTTGCTGTACTAATGACTCTTCAGTGTGGAAGTTATCCAACCAACGTGTTCCCACCCTAGAAGGTTGCCAGGTCTCTGTCCATACTGGCCTTTAGCAACTCAGTGCTCACCTTCCAGACTGTTGTTAGTCGCTACAGCAGAGGGGGAGAGGGAGAGGGGTCACACAGCCCCTCCCCACTGTACCCGCCCATTCTGGTGACCTCAGCAGCCCCCCAGAGCTTCAGGTGGGGGAATAATCAGAAACTCTAATGAGTGGTGCCAGCCTCAGCCACACCGAGGCTCAGTATCTCGTCAGGGTGGAGGGGACCCTGCGGTAAACAGAACTTTGGAACCTTCCACCCTGATATTCACCAACAAGAATGGTTACCAGATGGTTTCAAACAAAAGATGACCTGACATTTGCAGGAAGCCATTCCTTGCCTCTCCCTTCAGTCTGCTTCAGTGAGCCTTGGCTGCCAGCGTACCAGGGATGTGATTGGTGGTGACTGGCACTGCTGACCAGTTCTAAGTGGCTACGAAGGATTTTGAACATGTGTAGCTATTGTCTTTCGTGTGCTCAGGTTAGCACCAAATCTACTTCAGGGGTGGGCGACTACTATATTTAAAGAGGGTTTCTTGTTTTGTTTTAGATTTCAAACATTTACCTCCTCCCACCCCTCCATTTTTAAAGATTTCAGACATCTTCGGTTTTTTTTTAAGATTTTTTTTTTTATTTTTAATTTTGTGTCTGTGTGTGGGTATGTGGGTGCCAGGTCCCTTGGAGCTGGAATTATAGGCAGTTATGAGGTGTCGGACACAGGTGCTGGGACCTGAACAGGGGTTCCCTGTAGGGGAAGTCCTTCTGCTTCACTGCTGAGCCATTGCTCCAACCCATGACTCCTATATTTAATTCTGATCACACTTAATTGTCCCAATGATTTTTTTTCACCTTCTCTTCTGTATTTTTTATTTCTAGCCCGAGAGGCTACTCAATCTCTGAATTCAATTGCAATTGATATTTACCATAAGAATTTATAACTAGTGTGTGTGTGTGTGTGCGTGTGCGTGTGCGTGTGCGTGTGCGTGTGTGTGTGTGTGTGTGTGTGTGTGTAGGCAAAGGTGGTATCTTGGGTGCCATCCCCAGGAGCACAGTCCACCTCCTTTGAACAAGGTCTTCCATTGGCTAGAACTACACTGGCCAAAGAGTCCTCTTGTTTCTTCCTCTACGATGTGGGCTACAGCTATCTATCACCCCTGCTATTTTTCTGTGGCATCTGAGGATCAACCGTAGCTCCTCATCCTTGCAAGGCAAGCACCTTGTTAACAGAACTATCTTCCCACCTCCACATAATAGCCCATCTTAGTCTTATTCCAAACTCTGAAACCTTCTTCCACCTACCTAGTAATCCTCACTACATCTCTACAGTTACTATAGAACATTTATGTTATTCAGAGATATGAATTGGCCTGTCCAGCGATGCGGTACACAAATACCCAAGTCAGGCTTTTGAACCTCTTTCTGGTGTCAAATGCTATGGCTTTTCCTTTATCCCGGGGTGACTACGTATTTGGACAGAAGAGGCCCTGTTTGGAAAGAGGGTGAACTCTGCTCTGGGAAACTCAAGAAAGAAAGAAGAGGCTCCTCCTCTCACTGTCACCCTGCCAGCCAGGACGTGGAGCCTGTCGTATCCAGCTCTCACCGGGATGATTGGGGGTACACATTTGAGGAGGTAGAAGGTCAGAAGTTTGGGTTAAGGAGGCTTTTATTCATGGATAAACATCCGGCAGAGCACCCTCAGCAGTTGGCAGAGTCAGCCTGCTCCAGTTGGGCTGCAGGCCACAAGATTCCCATTAATGTGCGGTGGATGACAGGATGAGGTATGTATTCACATGTGAACTGCTTGTGTGAGGGTGTAATGGGTACAACATGTAGGCTGAATAATTTTCTGTGCAGACTCCATGGTTATTAGCCCTTTCCTGGTAGAAGATCACTAGATAAAATAAAGGATGCTCAGATATATTTGAATTTCAAATTTTTTTGTTAGTGTAACTGAATGAAAAAGAAAGAAAGAAAGAAAGAAAGAAAGAAAGAAAGAAAGAAAGAAAGAAAGAAAAAGGAGGACCATGACTGCTCCTAGGCATGGTGGAGGAGAACGTTTATTATAGATGTGTGGGTGAGCATAGCCAGAGGCAGGAACATCTGGGAGATCACAGAGTAGACATGACCAGATTGAGCTGTGCCATGTAAGGAGAAGGGGGAGGGGAGAGGGGAGAGATGGGAACCGGGTACAGCAGCCAGGAGGTCCAAAGGAGAGTAGCTGTCTTAGACAGGGTTTCTATTCCTGCACAAACATCATGACCAAGAAGCAAGTTGGGGAGGAAAGGGTTTATTTGGCTTACATTTCCATACTGCTGTTTATCACCAAAGGATGCAGGACTGGAACTCAAGCGGGTCAGGGAGCAGGAGCTGATGCAGAAGCCATGGAGGGATGCTCTTTACTGGCTTGCTTAGTCCACTCTCTTATAGAACCCAAGACTGCCAGCCCAGAGATGGCACCACCCACAAGGGGCCCTCCCCCCTTGATCACTAATTGAGAAAATGCCTTACAGCTGGATCTCATGGAGGCATTTCCCCAACTGAAGCTCCTTTCTCTGTGATAACTCCAGCTGTGTCAAGTTGACACAAAGCTATCCAGTACAGTAGCCAATTAACCAAAATGTCTGGACTATATAGGAAAGGGCAGCCCAACCCCTGAACCGGAGGAGTTCAGGGTAGGGGTGGGATATGCCAGTCAGGAGGTCCCTGTAACAGGTAGGGACAGGGATGCTAGGGGAACCTGATGACCAGAGTCTGCTTTGGTATGTTAATCAGACCCTCAGCCATTTGTCCCACATTTGTAGATCTAACAGTACGTCTGTCCCAGGTGTTCTATAGACATCCTTATACTTAAAAAAAAAAAAAAAAAAGCATTAATCTGAAAGTTATAACTGGTGTCTGTGTTTTTCTGGAAGGCAGATCCCCATGTAGGTGTGTCTATGTCAGCATCTCGGGGCTCATAAGTGTGTGTATGAGTCCCTGAGTGTGCACAGGAGTGTGTGTGCTCATGGACCTGGCTGATAAGGAGTCAGCAGATGCAGTCAACAGCCCCCACTACCCCTAACGCATCTCCTCTCAGACCAACTTCTTAGAGTAAAAGGAATTCAAGGCCAGGCTAGCACCCAACATAGCATGTAACAGACATTCTGGGATGTTTATGGCATAAATGAATGCGTGCATGGGTGCTTGTTTGTGTCCAAGTGTGTGTGTGTGTGTGTGTGTGTGTGTGTGTGAGAGAGAGAGAGAGAGAGAGAGAGAGAGAGAGAGAGAGAGAGACAGGAGTAGGAGGAGGGGGAGGAAGAGGAGCTTAGGAATGAGGCTGGCAGCAGCTATCTGGGGAACCCTTGAATTTGAGGTGGCTGTAGAACTTCAGTGTCCAGCAGGCTGTGGCCCTGGGCCAGCTCATGCCAGAGGTCTAGGCTGGAGAAAGAGATTCAAGGGTGTGGATGGGACTGAAAGAGAGATGGAAACCCTAGAAGAGGGGCAGTGATCACATCAGTGGAGGACAAGGTGGACCAGGCAGGCAGTGGCCCAGAAGGAGGCTTAGGGACAGCAGCATTTGGGAACTAGGAAGAGAGAGTCTGAAAAGGTCACAGGGCTGCTGGGAGCTGGATGAGGTGCCCACATGCTTGGAAGTCCCGAAGGCCCAAACAAGGGGTGATTCAAAGGAGCACCAATGAGGAGACACCGGCCACTGGGTCTGGCTGAGCCTTGGGTCTTTAGACTTGAAGCTGTGCAGTGTTAATTCTTGGGCTTCTGGATCACTAGGAGTGGGGTAACAACAAAAGCCCAGGGCGGTGGAGGTGAGGACAAGGGTACTCAGAGTCGCAGGGGTAGGCGTAAAAACATGAAATATTCTGCCCAGTGGGATAGATGCACGGGGGCATACCATGCCCAGATAAAGTTCTATGCTGAAGTAGTGTCTGACAAATGACAGTATAGAGAGAGCCTAGCACGGTGCCAGGTATATATTAGGCATTCCATAAATGCTCTGGCTTTCTTTTCAGGATGTCAAGGCTCCTCGGGAGGTTCTAGAAAATCCCTCCCAGAGCACAGATTTTCTATTAAGGAGTCAGATTTTCCTCTTTGTTGGAAAGACCTGTCTTTTCTGCCATTAAGTCCCTGGGAATTTCAAAGGCACCGGGCCTGGCGGCTTTCTGTACTTGAGGAGACAGTGGAGTCTGAGTGAACAATGGTGGCCCCAGGGGACAGCTCTGATCAGGGTCACCCCTCCACGAGCCTCCCCTTCCTTCCGATGCCGCCTTGTCATCTGCTGGGAGCCAGGGGCTTCTCATGGGGCTGGCTCACAGTGTGTGCTGTGTAAATGTTTGCCCTGATTATTTTTGTTATTGCTGTCCTTGGGCCTGGTGTTTCCTGAAATTGAATCATTTCAGTGACTCTTACGTTTAGTTTATTTTAGTTAATCCAAAGCTCAGGCTGACACCTCAGCGGCCCAGGCTTCCCAAGGCAGGGAAGACTAATTCCAACACAATCTCCTTCCGGTTCTTTGAAACCCTCACAGTGCAGGAGAAGGTGGGCTGGCTTCAAGAGGCCACTTAGTTTAGATAAACACTTGGCCTGTGGATATACATAGTCAACAGTCACCTTCCTTAGGTTCTGAGCATCCGGAGTCTATATATGCATTTGGTCATTGGCTTAGCCACTTGTTTGTTTCCTCGTAGGCCATTCTCTCCCTCTGTTTGGTTCACTACTGCAAATTCATTGCTGGAACGCTTTGTGTCACACGATAAGGGCTCAGGACATGTTTGCTGAATGAATGAATGAACGAATGAATGATGAGTTGAATGAACAATACCAGAGGGAGATAGTCCTGGCTATTCTAGAACATGTAGTCTAGAACACCTGCATTCCATTCCCATCTCCCAACATCTACCTGAAGTCCACACCAGACAAATACAACTGCCCAGGAGCTCGATAAACACTGACAGGAGGGGTGACATCCTGTCGCTACAGTCTCCGACCAGCAGAAAAGAAGCGATGAAACCAATGTCCTTCTCAAAGCAGTTTATTCAGGAACTTAACAATGTGCAGGGAAAAGATGCCCTGACCTCTCTCAGCCATCCCCTTTTATACCCTCTAGTCTACTCCCCATCACCCCAGTCCACGTAGGCCCAGTTCATTGGCTCAGGACTACATTTGTCACATCATCCGATCTTACATCATGATGCATCTGCGCAATGCAGCTCAACGTCTGTGGCTATCTTGAGGGATATGAGGAAGTCAGGTGCCAGCCGTAAGACTTGGCGGCAGTCCTGGGCGCCATCTTGGGGACGCGACCATACTCGCTCTTCACATCTCCCCGTTATTCTTTAAATTGGCAGAGAGAATGCCTGTCTTAGGTTGCCCCCTACAACAATGCTCCTTACCTGTCATCAGGAGACAGACAGCAGTGGTCTGATCCCTGTCTTAGGTTGGTAACATGCCCAGGGAGTCTTACCCATCATTGACTACTTCTCTAGCATGCCAAGCCACACTTG
>NC_034595.1:1780492-1781853 GCF_900095145.1 Mus pahari
CGCATACAGGCATGGCTTTAAAGGATACATTTTCCCAAAAGCAAATTGAATAACAGAAAGCTCAAATAATACAAGTCCATTGCAATAAAAGCTAGCATTTCCCCACGCCCCACCCATCAACATACTCAAAGGAGAAAGATCTGTACAACTCCCATTTATCCCACACAACAGCTAAACGTTAAAGGGACTGCTTGCCCCTCTCTGAGCTGGATTTTGATACGTCCAATTAAACCCTGAAAATATTTGATTATGACTGGTACTAATATAAGGGGAAAAGGTAAAATATTTTTTCACGGCCCACTCAGCTTTCCTGGACTGGCAGCTGGTCCATGGGGGCAGCGAATCTCGAATACCCCTACAAGTAGGGGCCCATCGTAGCTGAGGAGGAATAGAATCATTACCTCTGGGGACACTAGCAGGTCAAACCCCCTTGAATCCAGGTGGCATTGGCTCTAGTAGAACTATTACAAGGTTTTATCAAACCAAGCAGCTGATTGATTATACATTTGCACACAAGCACTATCTTGAGAAATATTATATATTACTTGAAAACACAATAATCCTCTCAGGCCTAACTTTAAAGGTTCCTTAACCCNCNCTNTATCTTCATCTCCAGGCAAAAAGGGTAACTGCAAAGATGCATTAGAAGTAAAAAAGCAAGGAAAAACTTGAGCTGAATGGGTCAACGGCAGTAGTTTGAGAAACACTGACATGATTCCCTATCGTAGATCTTCAGTCATCAATGCAGGCAGCATCATCACCCCCAGGAGCAGCTTCATCAGGGCACCTTTGTCCATCTTGAACTAACCTCGTCAATCACTCTAGAACCCACAGCGGCTGGTGATGATCCTGTGGAAACACACAAACAGACCCTCTCGCCCAGACCAACACATGCCATCGGGCCCATGCCATCGTCCACTCAGAACATCCTTCCACATGACTGTGCCTTTGTAGGATGCCTCGGGATTGGTAAACCATTCTGCAGAGGTCAAATCATTTTTATCTTTATTCAAAAAATTCAAGGTAAAGAGAGCAATGGCTAATCTCTCCCTAGGAGCAGCGTCAGAGGCTATTTCCCCTTTTCTGTTTTATTAGACACTCTTTCAGAGTGCAATGGGCTCTTTCAGTGATGCCCTGGCCCTGAGGATTGTAGGGTATACCGTGCATCAAGTGGACACCCATCATTTTACAAAAGGAAACAAAAGAAGCTGAAGTATAAGCAGGTCCATTATCAGTCTTAAGCTCTCTGGGCTGACCCCATGCACCCCATGCCTCAAAGCAATGGGCAATGACATGGCGTGCCTTTTCACCTGTATGCAGGGAGGCAAACAACACCCCAGAGGCTGGATCTACAGAAACAT
>NC_034595.1:1782498-1789530 GCF_900095145.1 Mus pahari
TAGGGAAATGATTATCCATCTTCCCCATAAAGCTACATCTCAAACTTGCCCAATCGTCAACAGTGGCTGATAATACTTCTGTTTGCCTCATATTATATACAACAATCAATTCCTGAGACGGACTGCCAAAATATTGAATACATTGTAGTTGTCTTCAGACACACCAGAAGAGGGCATCATGTTGTTGCTGGGAATTGAACTCAGGACCTCTGGAAGAGTAGTCAGTGCTCTTAACCTCTGAGCCATCTCTCCTGCCCCCATAGGCCCAGTTCATTGGCTCAGGACTACATTCGTCACATCATCCAATCTTACGCGTGGTGCATCTGTGCAATGCAGCTCAACGTCCGTGGCTATCTTGAGGGTTATGAGGAAGTCAGGTGCCAGTCGTAAGACTTGGCGGCAGTCCCGGGCACCATCTTGGGGCCGCGGCCACACCCACTCCTCACAGCATCCCACTGGGTGTACAGCAATTGCATTGTAGAAGAGGCAGCACCTGGTTGGAAAGAACTGGAAGAAGCAGCCTAGGACCCCGACCTGTAGTCTCATTATGGCTCTGGAAGGATCATTCGCTACCTCTGAGTTCTCCTTTTCCTGTGTGCTGAAGATGGCTGTAAGTACAGGTGAGACAAGTCTGAGAGGCGGAAAACCAAGGCTTGTAGGCCAGCCTAGCTGTGCAGGCGGCTCCACCAGGGCAGGCACAGTGTCTGCCTTAGCCATGGTGTATACAACTTGGCATGAGGCATAGACAGGGCTCTTAATATGCCACAGAATGTGGGGTTGGGAAATTAGCTCAGTTGACAGGGTGTTCACCCAGCAAATGTGAAGCACTGGCTATGATACTCAGCGTAAACTAGGCATGGTGGTTTGTGTCTATAATCCCAGCACCCAGGAGGTGATGGAGGAGCATTAAAGTTCATAGTCGTCCCCAACGGGGCCAGCCTGGAATATATGAGACTGTGTCTCAAGGGAGAGAGAGAAAGAGAGAGAGAGAGAGAGAGAGAGAGAGAGAGAGAGAGAGAGAGAGAGAGAGGAAGAAAACTGGAGAACGAGGGAGGATGACCAGCCTAGAAAGAAAAGGCAGGATCTAGAAACTGTTTGGGAGGGGTTGCTTAGCAACCTTCCTGGGTTCTTTGCATCTTTCTGCCCCAACCTGGAAGGAAACTAGGTCCACCCTCATCACCTCTACATCATTCTGCCACATGGACCTAAAGTTTGGACTGAGATGCCTCTTCAGGATGGGGTGCCCCTTCCCACCAGGGGAGCAGCCAACCTTAGAGCAACAACACAGAGGTAAAAGAACAGCAGGGAGAGGCTCTGAAGACGTAGGCTGACCCCGTAACAGATCACTGGGCAGGGTGGTATCATTACTACAAGCATGGAGTCTGATGTCTGCAGGAACCATCTGGGCACCTTGATGCCATGTCTACAGAATGAGGATGTCATTGAATCTCCCTCTCACAGGTTACAGACAGACATGTGAGGTGTTCTTAATGCCTTGTTTGACAAAACTGTTCGTACTCAGTGTCAGCCAGTGATGGATTATGGTGTGGTCATCTTTCTGAATCTTTGTTGCTTTGTTTGTACAATGGGTGTAAGAACCCTTGCCTGGAAATCACAGTGTCAGTGTGTGGAGGCAGAGACAGTGGGACATGGGCCAGTGGCAGAGCTGAGGGACTCCGTGTCCTTTCCATCGGCATGGTCCCTTGCTGCAGGAGACCCCAACAGATTCAGTTCCCTCTACCCAACCTAAACCCTCAGTTTCCTCTCCCTCTGGTGCCTAGGTCTCTCTCTTCCTTGGTCTTGATCTCTAAGGTATGTCTGTCTATGTCAGACAGGCCAGAGAAGAAAGGATGTGGAGAAGGAAGTGGGCAAGGCTTTCCGCAGGTCCTTCGAATTCTCGGACCTCTGCCTCTGACCCGTTTGCCAAATGACTGGTCTAGTCTTTGAAATGACCATTTCCTGCCCTCCTGGTATGCTCGACATCAGAGAGGTGGGAGGAGTGCCAAGATTCGGTTCTAGAAACTCCGAACTGGAGTTGCCAGCTTCCCCCTGATCTTGCCTCCCCCGTATATTCTGGCTCTGGCGCAGGCCTCACTCACTGTAGAAGCCCCGCCTGTGGTCTACCTTGGACTCACCACAGGCCCAGCTGCCTCTGACCATGGGACTTCTTTTAAGAGGCCTTGGCTGGCTTTCAGCACAAAACTTTAAGATACTGTGCTTCCCTGGTCCACACCCTCATCCCCCCATCGCCACCCAGGCCTCGGGGCAGGGGAATTCTCAGACTGTCTCCAGGTTTGTCAGAAGCCCCAAAGAAATGTGTACAGCTCTCATGTGAGGCTCACAGGCCCCTAACAGTCTCAGACACTTCTATTTTCCCCAGGATGGGGTCTTGGACAACAATAGAGCACCTCCTTGAGCTAGCCAGGTCCCCACACTCCTGTCAGCTCACTGATCACAGGTCTCTGAGGATGCTTATGGGTTTTGTTTTGCAGGACGAGATACTGAGGGACAAAGGGTGAGGCATGTGCCTCAAGGTCACACCCCCAGCTGCCTGAACCCAAGCTCCAATTCTCCCCACCAGAAATACGGAAGCTCCTCTAAGGTCTGGATGCCCCATGGGGTGGACACACTTACCATTGTTTAGGAAAGGGGAGTGGGTAGGGAAATTCTAGGACTTAAGGGCTCTTTGAGGGAGGAATAATAGAACTGTGGAGGGATTCCCACCTGTTTGGGAGAACAAACCCACATAGGGAGTCTGGTCCGCATTCATCCTGTGACCTGACACTCTTGCTCTCTGCAAATGGACTCCTTGGGCCCGTTTCCAGAGGGCCTTCAGTTAGCCAGGAAGCAGGGCAGAGGCAGACCATGCTGAGCCGATGGCACAGGACTTCAGGTCTGCCTAAAGGATCTGTGAGTCCCTGTGACTCTAGGCCACTCCCCAACAAGGGCCAGACCACACATCCTGCCTGACTTTCCACCAGTCCCCAGTCCCCGCCCACCAGCTGCACATTGCCTTAGTTGGCCTCGCCAGACCGCAGAGGCCTGTGGAGTTGCCAGGACCAGCAGTGTGCATCTTCAGCAAGCCCTACCACTGCCTCTTCTGCACCTTCCTGGCCCATACTGGTGTATGCACTTTACAGTTTGTAGAGGGCTTCCACAGCATTCACATCGTGTAAGTCAAATCTCAGGGTGCTTCTGGAAACTGGGTAATAAAGCATCTTACCGAGGAGAAATGACGATCATAGTCACATACCCAAATCCCCCTCTCAGGGGTCTCACAGGGTACGGAAAGGCACATGAGATATGCTTAGTGTCTTGTTTGGCAATCCCTTGTAGTCAAGGGACTGAGACAGAAAGATGTAGTTCAAAGCTAGCCTGAACTACTATGGTCAAAGCCAACCTGGGCAGTTTAACAAAACCTTACCTGTCAAAGGTGAAAACAAGAAAGAAACTACCGAGAGAAGAAGGCAGTTCTAAGGGGTGCTGTACCTAGTTCAAGTTTACACACCCAGATGAGAAACACTGGAGTCAGAAATGGGAGCTGGCTCAGTCTTTGCAGCCACCACTAGAGGATAACATCGATTTGACCTCATTAAGAGTTGAGAGTAGCCATGAACCAGAGGTCAAGCTGACTCTTGCAAAGAACTTCCTACCCCACTAACTCTGCCCCTGTTCCACATCTTTCCTTCCCAGAGTAGACTAACACAGGGATCCAAGTGAACCAAGCGTGCAGGTCCAACCACTGAGAGCTCATGATGCAGGTGCTTAGTGCAAAAGCGGCCTAGGACCCAGGCCTCTAGTCTCATTACGGCCCTGGAAGGATCATTCCGTCCCGTCAGAGTTCTGTTTTCCCTGTGTGCTGAAGACGGTTGTAAGTACTTGTGGGTTATGAAGCCACAGTAGAGAGGGCTATTGTTTCCAAGTGCCTCTGTAGAAATTTAATAACTGTTATTCAACTGTCATACATGTCATTGAGGCCTTACAAACAGCTGAGGCAAAGGAGACTTGCATGCTAATGATTAAGTAATCCTTAAATGATTTACATGGCTCCCCATAGTCATGTGAACAAAAGCCTTGTTATGGTTGAATCTGAAACGCTCTTCCCCCGCCAACTCATGTTTTGCAAGCTTGGTTCCCAGCTTGTGGAGTTATTTTGAAGTCAACGGAACCTTTAGGAGGTGGGCCTGGATGCTGGAGGTGGGCCACCATGGGAGAGCGTTTGAAGGTTGCGCAGCTGTGTTCTCTGCATTGTGGTCTGTGCAGGGCAACTGCCCACACTATTTGCTCCTGTGCCTCAGAGCCATGACTGCTGTTGTGGTCTCTCCTGCCATGGGCGGACTGAGCTCTCTTTGAAACCAAGAGCCAAAAGAAATCTTTCCCCGCTAAAGTTTCTGCTGTGAATTTTGTCACATTAACAAGAAAAGAAACCAAATAAGTCTCAGGAGGTCTGGTACCGTATCCTGCCAGTTTTAGGGAAGGGAGTGAGACCAGAGTTTTGAGGAGTGGGTTTCAGCAGAAACAGGCTGTCAGATCTTGATAGTCTGGTACCATTAGGGAAGCTAGCAGCCTTGCTGCATCAGAGTCAACCAATGGCTGATTAAGCACGAGGCTGGGCACAGCCCAGAGTTTCTGATCCCACAGGCTGATGATGGAGTTCCAGCTTACCTGTAATCAGGGACCACACATTGCAAAGCCCTGTCTCTCTCCTACTAGTGGTCTGACCCGGGCTGTCTGAGGCCCATTTGTCCAGGTTGTCTGGACACCCCAGTACTTCCCTATGTCCTGTGGTCACAGATGCTGCTGGAGGAGAAGAGGGAGGGAGGGGTTGGAAAACAGAGGATCCCTTTTCCCTTACATATGAGGGAAGATACTCCATCCATTTGTGTCTGAAACCCTGCAGATGACTGAATCCTTGTAGCAACCCAAGCCCCTTAAACACAGCCAGAAGAAGAAGGCCACTTGTCTGGAACTCAGAGAAGAGATTCATAGCATCCTTCCATAGATTACATCCGTCGTGTGCCTCTAAGATTCTCAGACTCCCAGAGCTCAGGAAATGTACTTGGATGGAGAGATAAGGACCAGCTTTTGAAAACAGAGAACACAAGCCAAGAATATATAAACTTAATTAAACAGTTAAATTTATGCTTTTGGAACAGAATTAAATGATGACTTCTAGAAGAACAGAAGCATTTCAGGAAGCAGGGGCATAGGCAGCGGAGAACGGAAAGTCAAAGGCTGATCCATCTTATCCTGAGTTGTATTTTGATGGTTGATCTTAGGTTTGGAATCACCCAGATACTTCCCTAAGTTCTGTGGAGACATGGCTCCCGGGGAGGAAGGACTACCCTGACTGTGAACAGCACCATCCAGGCTGGCATCTCAGATTGAACTTAAAAGGGCGGGGGTGGGGGAAATGAGTGGAGGACAAGCTTTCTTCTCTCTTCAGACAATCTTCACACCGTGCCCCCCCCCCCCACCACGATGGACTCTGCACCCTCTAACCACGAGCCATTCCTTTCTTAAGTTGCTTCTGCCTTCACAGAGTGAAACCAGCAACTAACGCCATCTGTGGACAAGTCGACACATTCTCCACTAAACTCCTTGCACATCCTTTTCAAGATCTAGAATCCAAGGCTGAGGAGGAGCATACAGGGAACCCCTGCTTCACAATCACAGATCTCACCACATGTCTGCAGCAGCCAGCAGGGCGTGCTCCTGGCTGACTTAGAAATATGGCCCAAATGTGATAGAACTTGAGAGCTCAGAACTAAGTTTTCACATTTTTGATGAAAAGACTTTCTGCAAGGTGATTGATTGAGGAGAGGCAATCTTAAGCCGTGGAGTTGGGATCATGTGTCCACAGGTCAAACCTTACCTTCACACATATAAAGAAATCAGTTCCCGGCAAACTAAAGGTCCAAATGTAGACATTACAGTGATAAAGCCTGCTAGAGCAAACAGACATGTTTACGATCCTGAATTAAGCAGTGGCGTATTTAAGTCTGCTTCTCTCAATGATGCGTGCGATTTTCACTGTAGGCTTTTCACATTTTGAACCAGGTTTGGACCTGAGCATTTTATATTTTATGCTATTTGAAACAGTATTCTTAGTCAGCCATGATGGCACATAGCTGTAATCCAAGCCCTGGGAAGGCTGAGGCAGGAGGGTCCCTTCAAGTTTCACACTGGCCTGGATGGTGTAGCAAGACCCAGTCTCATAAAATAACAACAAAAATATTACTTAAAGTTTTATTGTCCAGTTTTTGTGTCTCTGGTTTAAAGAGACAGAAGCGCTTTATGTACTGAGCTGGTGCTCCGCGACTCCTGAGACGGGTCCGCTGTTCTAGCAGGCTCAATGCGGAGGCCCTGAGTTTCCTCCCTGGATCTTGATGGCAACTATAAAACGAAGTTGTTTCCATCTTTTCTGATCTGGATGCCTTTCAGTTCTCTGGGCTTCAGGAACTTTCTAGAATCTCTGAGATAACAGAGCATCAGAAAGAGCAAACGCCATTGTGAACATGGACTGGTTGAGACCTCTGAAATAGCATCTCCTAATGGGAAGTTTAGGGAGTGACTCTCTCCAAGATCTTACCTGGCCTTCCTCTCTTCCTGGCCCTTGGGAGAACAGGCTAGAGACCTCCTTGAATGCACTCCCTTAGTCATCAAACAGGCCTGGAGTGGGAGTGGGAGTGGGAGTGGGACAGGGAGAGGATGCTTATATTCATTGTATTGTAAGGAAACTGAGGTGCATGGTATAAAAGTGACCTGGCCACGTGGTGAGTAGCACTGCTGGCATTTGAAGCAACCCCTGTTCGTGCCTGGTTTGTCTGTGCTTCTCTCTCATCACTGTGACAAATACACAAGAGGAACGAACGATTTAGAAGGGAGTAGTTTATTCTGACTCCCAGTTTCAGAAGTTTGAGTCTGCCAGGTCAGGGAGGACATGGCAGAGTCAAGCAGATCACCTCGTGCAGCCAGAAAGGAGAGAATGAGAGAGTGAGAGAGCGAAAGAGCGACACACACACACACACA
>NC_034595.1:1789600-1791997 GCF_900095145.1 Mus pahari
CACACAGAGAGAGAGAGAGAGAGAGAGAGAGAGAGAGAGAGAGAGAGAGAGAGAGCATAAGCTTGGTTTTTCCTGTTTTCCCATTTTGTTTCACCTACGTCCCCACTGGTGAGAAGATGCTGGCTCCATTTCGGCTGATCCTCCTCTCTTAGTATGTCCTCCCTGGTAAAGCTCTCAGACATAACCAGAAGTGTGCTCTACTGGGCGGGTGTCAATCTAATCAAGCTGACAGGATAAACCATCACTCACTGTGCCTGGATTAGAACCCAGAAGGACGAGCCCCACCTCTGAGTTTGCTTCAGCAGTTAGGAGAACCCGATCTCCTAACAGCTCCCAGAGTCCTGGTGTTCCTGGCCCCCCAAACAGACTCTGAGAACACCCGTCCTCCAGGCGCGCGCCTGTGCATCCACAGCCATCCACAGTCATCTGAAGATTCTAAGAGCGAGAGAAAAGAATCCTAGAGGGTGAGCCAGATCCCCTGGGCTCATGAGGAGACCGAGAGCATCCGTTTCCCAGGGTTGGACAGAGCAGTTGAAGTAGCAACGGGAATCCTCACCCAGAGTCAGCCAGCAGCTGCAACTTGAATTAGGGATGGACTGACCGGCAGTGGGAACCTTCACAGGGACTTAACTCATCTAAAAAGAATGCTTGACATTTATTCTGAAAGATGTCTGTCTTTCAATCCTTGTAGCCCAAAATGATACCCTCCCAAGTACATTTTGATGTGTTTCAAGTGGTGTCTAATTCATTCTGAGACATCTATCAGACAGACAAGGTGCATGGAATTCTTAAAGCTTTTCAGTAAAGTTTTCTAGGAAAAAAAACAGACTCGGGGTGCAGTGGGTTCAACACTTCATTCCAAGAAACACGGTGAAGCCTGGGTGGGGAAATCCCCTAGTTGGAAATGTGTGTGGACGTTCTGAGGTGTCAGAGGGGTTGGAGTTACCTTTAACCTTCCAAATCTTGGTTTTTAAATACCCCCCTCTCAAAAGTGTTACCAGAGAAAAGTTGGGTTTCATTCATTCACTTGCTCTTTCCTGGGATTACCAAAGACCACGGTAGGATTTGGAGGCACTTTAGGAAGCCTTTTAGAATCTCTGTATGTAGAGCAAGCCCAGAAGAGCCCCTGGGGCCAGGGATATGAGCAGGGGCAGGGGAAGGAGCAGAGGCAGGGGAAGGAGCAGAGGCAGGCTTGTGGGAACTTGAGGGCCAAGTGCAGCAGGCCACTCTGCTTTTGAGACCAAGATCTTTATGCAGGGGCTGCATATTCCCTCCTGGGGTGAAACCCGTGAACACAACTGCACTTGGGGCTCAGGTTTGAATGGGAAGGGAAGCCCTATTTGTTAGAGGTCTTCCTGGGGCCAGCAGCTTCCATAGTCCTGGGAGACGGGCTTAGGTTTTTAGAGTAGTCGACAGAGAGGTGAAGTGGCTCCCCACAGCACTCACCTGAATCTGAAGCCATCTGTCCCTCTCTCTTTTTGGGAATCTGTCCCAGTTATAATACTCGCTGCTTCCAGGCACAGGGAACCCTTCTCAAGGGAGCTATTCCTCCTTCAGCCAGCCACAGCCTCCCCCGACTGCTCCTGCATCCCTCCGCATCCATCTCCAGCCTCCAGCCCTAGGTTCTAACACCGAGCTCTACAGGGCTGCTCTCTCCAGTAGTCTGGGTAGACAAATGCTTTGTGCTCCTGGCCAGCTGTTACCAGTTTTTAGACTTGTACTTCCTGGGGCCACCTTCTCCCCTAAGAAATAAATGCCCTGATGATCGGGAGGGTTCTTCAAGTTACTTGCCTGGAACAGAATCTGAGCCATTGTTCTTTTATGCCCCTTGGAGGCTGCTGGTCCTTGGATCTACTGGACCGGGACGGTGCTGTGCCTGCCAGTCCTTTCTGGTCTTGTAGTATCTAAGATGTCAGGAAGGGAAATGGAGGAGGATTTGCAGCTGGCCCTCAAATCCCCATTACAAATAGAACACTAGGAGAGGTCACCAGAAAGCAGGGTGTATACAGAGAAGTTAGCAGCGCTGGGCATGAAAACAGAACCCTTGGTCCTGTCTCAGCTCTGCCGAAAGCTGAAGAACTGGTGGGTATGGACTTTCTGACCTGTGGTCACATTACATATTTGACAAAGATGGGGTTTTCGGTAGCATGAGTCCTAAACCAGAGGCCAGTCTCTGGGGATTCTAACATGTCAGGTCCAACCACTCACCCCAAAGAAATCAAATAGAAATCGGGGTGAAAGAACAGGAAGGAACTTCATCAAAGCAGCCATCTGGGAAGACAGGCACCAAGCATTGCAGCTGCGTCTCAGTGTTGATGAAAACGCCAGGCTTACACATCATACACACACACACACACACACACACACACACACACACACACACACACACGGGGGGGA
>NC_034595.1:1792567-1822814 GCF_900095145.1 Mus pahari
ATTAAGCAGTTTGGGTCCAGCTGTGGTCTGGTTGATCTTTATCTTGGTTCTGGTCTCAGACTGACCCAGGGAGAAGTCCATGTTCCCGGAGGAAGAGATTCATTTTCATAAAATTATTGTTTGTGCTGCTGAGGGGTGCATCCCTCAGGATTACACCAGGAGGTGATAGACCTGGGAGGCTCATGGAATCCTGAAGTGACTGCAGGATTTAGGCAAATATTGAATAAGATGCCCGGGCATCTTTTAAGGGTCCTTAGCTAGACATTGTAAATCAATCCAGATAACCCCCAGAGGGCATACCCAGAGCCCCATCTTTCAGGTGATTCTAGAATCTTTTAAGTTGACAGTGAACAGTTACCATCGCAGACGGATGCCTAGTGAGGGCGACTGACCCCCAAGTGGATGAGTGATTTCATGTGCTATGGAGCAGACTTCTCAAATGGTATATCACCAAATGTGGCAGCTCATTTCTGTAATACCACAATTGGGAGGCTGAGGCAGGAGAACCCTCAGTGAGGTCAGACCCATGGGCTACAATATTGAGACTCTATAAATAAATAGGCAAACAAATACATAAACAAATGCTCTACGAGTTTGCAGCACCACCAACACACACGGGAACTCTACCTTCAAGCTCTTGTCTGCAACGTGTCTCCTGCCCACATTCCTCCTGGTCACAATTTCCCCCAACTGAGCATATTTAAAGTGGGTCTGATTCTGTGGTATGCCCAAGATGGTCCTTCAGTCTTTGCTACCTCTCTCTTTGAGAGCTGGGGTTCTAATCCCCTTGCCTTGAACCCGGGCAGCCTTGAGTGCCCTTCTTGATTAATGCTGTGGGGTAGAAACAAACATCTTTGACATCTGAGCTGAAGAAGCAGCAAGAAACCTTGAGGCTCCTGCCTGGGATGGTTGGGGTGCTCACTGGGGGGTGGCAGTCACCATGAGAGGGGCACTGTCAACCTGAGGATGCTCCAGCAAAGCCTCAGTCTCCTGCTGGATGTCACCGAGTATCCTCAGATGCCACGAAGAGCAAGAGAACCACCACTGAGCACTGTATAACTCTCTGACCGTTGGTGCTGTAGCCTAAAATACTCAGGGATTTTAGGGTGCTTTATTAATGCAGTGCCAGATAACCAGGGCAGAGATCTTTGCTTTCCTTCTCTTAAAAACAAAAACAAAACAAAAAATGAAAAAACGAACAACACCAACGAACTACTGGTTGATTGCTTGATTGTGGCCCTTGTGGGGAGGTCAGAGGAAAATTTGTAAGATTCAGTGTCCTCCTTCCGTGTGAGCCCTTGGTAGTGAACTCAAGTCATCAGACTTGGCATCAAATATTTTGCCTGTTGAGCCAACTAGTGGGTCATCCCTTATCCAGCTCTTGTGTGAAGCGGCATTGGTTAGTCCTGGGGTAGAACTTTGACTCCTTCATCCCTGGAAGACCCTGTTTGTCTGTCTGTCTTCCACCCACATCACTGAACTAGAGCTCCTGTGGAGGAGAATTCTACTCCAAAGCTCCCTTCCAATTCTCCCTGTCTACAAAGTCTCGGATGGGAACTTGGATTTACTGCCTACGTTCAGTATCCACATCCAACTGGTGAAGGCACAGAGAGTGCTGGAGATGCAATAGAAACTCTGAGACGCTCAGCATCATTTCAAAGCTTCCTGACAAGAAGGTCCTTGTGTGTGTCTCCATAGCAACAGAACAACACAGAAATAAGAAATTGGTTAAACACTAGATGGTTTCTGCAGTAATGGAATCTGGTATTTTTGTGCCTAGAGCAAAACTACATTTAAAAATATTTCCCTTTTTTTTGCATACATTTGTATTTACCTCATTTAAAAAATTGGGTGTGTTCTAATGACCATTAATGATGGAACAGGCAGTTTTTCATCCCTACTTCTAATCTTTATTGTTGATGGTTTTTTCCTGGCTAACTCGCTAATTTCCATTGTTTTTTCTCAAAGAGATTTCAACTGTTATGAAAAAGTGGAGATAAAATAACAAAAGGGGAAATTGAAAACAAGGCACAAATCCGTGAGACTACCATTTTGACATGGTGACAACTACATTTTTACATTTCCCTTTGCTCTTACAACTTGTGTGCATTTGGATATTTTTCCAGGCGTTTCCACCTAATATTTTATCATAAGCGTTTTCTGTGACCCTTCATGAATTTTATACCCCTCATTTTTAATGGCTATAGAATATTTCTTCAAGGTTTAGACTTACCTACCCTCCTTCTCCTTCACTGAATATTTGGGTTGACTCCAGTTTTTAACTGAGTAGCTCTTTGATAGATATTTTTCTACATATGGCTTTTGCCATATTTCAGGGTATTTTCTTAGGCTAGCTTCCCAGAAAGGGATTATTGAGTCAAAGCCTATGAACATTTTTATGGCTTCAAAGTATCTTTTGAAGAAAGTAGGTGTTCCATTTCATGAGGTCCCCAAACATGAGAGGGGAAATTTGGCTTTAAAAAAAAAATCCCTCATCACATGTGCATGTTAGCACTTTGGCAGCAAGGCTGCCCTGATAATTTTCTGAGTGATTAAAACTTGCCTTTCCCAGTGAAACAAATGTAAAAAGTTATGTGTTATTTTATTTGTTTCTGGGGACAGTCTTTTCTGAGACACTTTGTGCTTCCGAGTTTTCCCAGCCTTCCAGAAGCCCTGTTTTTTTCCCAGGTACTCACAGACCACAGGCAGCTTTGGGCATGGAGGGTGGAGGTGGGGTGGGGTCTGCCCCCCTTCCAACAACAAGAAACCATGTCAGTCTCAGCCTCTGTGGGCTTCTTTGGACCCAGCATGTTGATAGAAAACTCCCAAGTTGTCTTTTCTTGTGTTGTGTGGACAGTGAGATGGACCTGATCAGTAGTTCTATTGTTCTTCTTAGAAGGCCAGTGAAACTGAATGAATGAATGGATGGATGGATGAATGAATGAATGAATGAATGGATGAAATATGAATGGGAATCCAGAAGGCTCTGACCTTTATCTACTGACTGACTTTGAGAGCATTAGTGTTATTGGCTTCCTCATCTCTGTCATGAGGATGAGGGCACAGCCCTGCCCTAGGCTGCTATGCTGATCCTTTGAGCTAAGGATGGCCTGATGGTCCAAACCATGTGAGCTGGCGTCATCTCATAGGTTCTAAGAACAGAGGCCACAGCAGAACCAAGGCTTTCCTTTTGCTAGCTTGTTGGTGAAGAAGACATGAAATAGGGGCACTTGGCTAGGACGGGGTTCCCCAGGCTAGAAGTGGGAGCGAGATTGGGGGCTGGGTTGTGCCAACATGTGGCTACACAGGTAGTGGCACAGGGATAGGGGGACAGGCAGTATTTTTGAGTGGGCTATCTGCATGGGAACACAGAGTCACAAAAGTTAGGAAGCAGAGAACTGAGCCAGGATGTGGGGGCTGTCCAGGGTGAGGAGCTGGGTTCCATTTTCTGAAAGGGTATCTTCCAAACATGTGGATAGAACAGTTGTTGAGGATACTGTCACAGAGACACTGGGAGAGGGGAAGGGATCACTTGGGATAGAGACCTTAATGGCAGCAGGTTGAATGCTGGTGGTGAAGCCTGGGGAGATCTTAGGTACAGAGAGATGGCTCTTGTCACTGCTGGGAAAAGAAGTTAGAGAAGGGACAAAGTAAGGAGTTGGGGACAAGTTTACCTCAGAGCAAGGTGCACACGTCAGGGTGACAGGGAGTAAAGACTGAGATGAAGGGGGTGGTTATTCGTGTGTTAAGGTGAGGAATACTAGGAGTGAATGGGGATTTTTCCAGAAGAGAGTTTGTTCTCTTTCTTGGATGTGACATAGTGTCAGAGGCACGAAGGGAACACACAGTTTGCAAGCCTCATGATGTGCAGATACCATTATAACGAGGCAAAGGGAAGTTAACTGGACCTCTCTTGTTGGCTACACTGCCACAGATGATCTGTTTATACATTTATGTTTCAAGTGTAAGGTGTGTGTGTGTGTGTGTGTGTGTGTGTGTGTGTGTGTGCATGACTGTAGGTGCCACTAAGTCAGAAGAGAGCATCAGTTCCCCTCCAGAACTGGATCTATATGTAATTGCAAGCTTCTGGAATCTGCAATGCTGGGAATCAAATTCCTGCCCTCCATAAGAGCAATGGGTATTCAAGTGCTGAGCCATCTTTCCAGCCCGATGAAGCCCTGCGATTTTTAAAAAGTCAAGCGCACAACAGCAGAAGGGTGATTCTCATCTTGAGACCTGCCCAACGTTCCTATCCAATGGCTGATTAAATGGTTTGAAATCATCACGTGGGTCATTGTGTACTTGTGGATCATGGAAACAATTTAAGGGGTGGGTGATCAGCTGATTTTGCCCTTTAATAAAATGGAGCAGAATAAGGTAGAAGATATCTGAGAACTATGTAGAAAGGAGAAGTGTTTCTGCATGGTGAGTGCAGATAGGATTGTGAACTTGATGGTCTCTAGCAATAAAGATTGATAATTACAGTCTGTGGGCATCTCTCAGTGTGCACCACCAACACTGTTTTGCTGAAATATTTCATGTTGGGTAGACTACCTCTCTCATTGCCAAAAATGGCACCCTTGGCCGGCCAAGTGTTCACAGCATCCAGTTTTGTTGTGACAAAAGAAGTTTCCTTTAGCATACCCCTTCTCCATTTCCGAATGTTCCCAGAGCACTACTGAGCAGCCATAAACCTTTGAACCTGTAGGGCTGAGGGAGGAGGAAGCTACAGCCTGCTGCCAACCCAAGGACCATTCCCTTTCCCCAGTGGTACCCAGAGGAGTCAGGTTCTAATAGCCAGAGACAGGAGATAGTGTCAGACAAGGCGTGGGCAGATGAGATGGCACGTCACTGCCCACTCTCAAAAGCAAAGTGAGGCTATGTCATTTATAAATACCCATCACTTTGGACCAATGTCCTGTTCCCCTCTCTGGCTTAGTTCAAGGACACATTTGACAACACTTATACTTGATACAAAAAATAGTAGCCCCATCTAGCATATTCATATTTACCACATCTCGTGTATAGTATTCAGAGTGGCAGCCATTGTTGTGTATCGATGGGGGAGCCAGGTAGAATGGAGGGCAAGGAGCCTGATGCTATGGAGTTCTGTTTGCATCATATGGCACAGGCTGCTGTCCAATGACAGCCAGGAGATTCCTCTGTCACCCTAGTTCTTTATTAAGCAGACCTGCACAGCTAAGCATCCATTCGACTTGAGAACAGGTTTAAGGTCTCTTTTAGTCCTAGGTAGCTTTCTTAGATCCTAAAAGCCTTAATCCAACAAAATGCATTTTTTCTTGTTCTCCCCAAGGTGGGTGGGTGATGAAGTTTATCTAGGAGCAGTATTAGCAGCATGTCTAGGCTGGAAACAGTAAACAGATCATTGTTGGGACAGTTTTTGAAACCTAAGTGTATTCTCATGTGAGTGATTCTAAGACAGAGTTCAACAAGCAGGTGCTGCGGAGTGACTCTAGACTCTCCGTGACTGTGCACATGAGGCCTCAGGAGATGCTTAGCTCCAACTTGAAAGCCCAGCATGAAGCTCCCGCTCTGACTACACAGAGACTGGGAACCTGGACTTCTTACCTTCCTTCCACAAAGCAGTTCTGAGGCAGGCACTGCACAGGCTAGAAAACAAATCATCCGTAGCTGCCGAGTGCTGTTTGTTAGAGCAGAACCCTCTCTGGCTGGGTTTAACTGAGTGTATAGAACCTTGGGACATCTTAAAGGCACAAAGCGTGCATTCCCAGATCTGATGCGCAGTAGCCTTGACGCCGTGTGTGAAAGAACTGGGCAGAGAGAGAGGTAAAGGGGAGCAGTCAGGACTTTGGATTAACTGTGACACTGGGCAAATCATTACCTCCTCTGGATGCCAGTGGAGCTGGTCTTGGAGGTCTCTGGATATTCTGCTCTAGTTGTTATTCTATGACTCTGAACCCAACCCTATTATTAGATTGGAGAGACCACAGTATTCAGTGATGCGGCTGATACACAAAAATACTCACTGAATTACTATATGTTTGAATCACTTAATTAGGGGCTCCAGGCACTTTCTATTATTATGACTACTTTTTCCAATTCATGAAATTTGAAGAGTAGAGAGTACTAGTAACTTTCCTAAGGTCACACAGCCTATAAGGGACTATGTTTGAATTTAAAAGTCTGTAGTCCAATTTTGGATACCTTACACTGCGCATACATCATAGACTGGGTAGAGTTCCCCACTATCCTCTTGGAAACAACCATCACCTTCCTCTATTCTGTGGCTTTTAGAAGACCAAAGTCATATTCAATATTTACGCAAGTTCCCAGAAGCCAGTATTTTTGTGTTTACCTCAGATGCTGGCCTCTGTGTCCAGTAACAAGTTATAGACATGGTTCCTGATAGTATAGTCTTCTTGCTTCTGGGTCCTGGTTGTAGCTTATTACAGTGTGTGCTTGTTCTGTTACTTTGGTCAAGATACAGAACTCTTCTCTCCATCAGTGTCATAAGACTCCATTGCTCTAACATGTCTCTGTGTTTGTTAGACCCACCAAAGTCACAAGGTTGTCGATTCTGGAAGAATTCTTGGGAATGGAGGGGCAGAGGAAAGAGAAAATGGGCATCTGGTAGAAACTGGCTTGTCTTCCTCATGCCTTTAAAGAAGCTGCTTCTCGGGTCTCATCCGGGAGAGGAAGGGGAAAATATTTATTCACCCATTGTTTCTGCTTGCCATTGTTCAAAGTTGTCCACATATTATTTCCTGTGCCTTTGCAAGGGGCTTATGTGTGCACAGCAAATGAGTCCCACAGCATCTCACACTTCCAGCCCCATGGAGTCCTGTGGCAGGAAGGAGAAGTGGCTGAGAGTTAAGGCTCTGTCAAGTTGTGCGCATGGCAAATGGTGGGCACTGCGGTGACCTCAGTAGCCAAGGCTATATATACAGTGGCCGCAGCAAATGGCCACCTGAAGGCGGGAAATGATAAAAGAGGGTGCTCAGGGAAGCTGGTGAGGCCAGAGCTGTGTTCTGGGTTGTGCAGTCCGCCTGTGAACTGCACAGAGTTGTTCCCAGTCAAGAACAGGTACTGCTCTTGAACAGAAGTCCCCGCCTCTCTGTGGTTGTGATTTCCACAGTTTCAGGTACCTGCAGTTGATGGTGGCCCCAAAATGTAGATGGATAATTCCTTGTCTTCCATTTCACACTACCCTGTGCACACCATCTACCTCACTTCCTGTCAAAAACGAGACATTGCATCATTCCATGTCATTACAAGAAAAGGATGGAGTATGGACTAAGGAGAGCACAGTGGAGAGGGAGGGGGCAGGGCAGAGAGAGAGAGGAGGGGGAGGGAAAGGGAGATAGCAAGGGGAGGTAGAAAGGGAAGGCTACACCCACAGGCTTTTATTGGATATGTTGATGTAACTGCTCTCATTTATCTTTACTTCATGCTTTTGACTCTTACCGTGCCTAATCCATATAGTACATTTTATCAAAGTCATGTATATGCTTTTTTTAAAAAATGGTGCAAGGGGGGTTCTGAACCATCTGCAATTTCAGGCACCCACTGGGGGGGTCTTAGAATGTACCCTAGAGAGACCGGTTGTACTGTTACATAGGGCCTTTCATTTTATGGAAACACAATGTTCTTCACATATTTTAAGAAAAGAGATGAAAGACTGGTAGAGTCCCTTGTGAGACCACGGCTAACTGACATCTCTGCAAAGGCAACCCCACCCCAGGCTGAGCCTCCTGCCTCCTCCTCCTCACCCACTCTAGATTCCCTTTGTTCTCAGCCCACACTTCAGATGCTCTGGCCAGCTTGCCTGGAGAGACGGTCCAGACTTCTTCATCCTTTTGAAGTTTAGTCTCATGCTTGCTTTGACTGCTCTTGGACTTACTGGCCATCATCCTGAGATCCAGAGACACCAGAAGTCCTCTAGGATGTTCTCTTTATCTATACGCGTCCTCTGCCTGTAGCGGCTAGGCTGGCTCCTGGTGCCCACTGAGCCTCACTGTCCTCCCCGCTACTCCCTGTCATCACACACACTATTTTTTGCCTGTTTGTCCACTGTCATTAGGAAATCAAAGTAGCCCAGCCAAGCCACCGCTTCAAGATTCATGGAAGCGCCATTCCATTGGAAAAGCTTTCCTGCTGCGTGCCACCACCCTGACCTGGGGCAGCCCAGGCTTTCAGTGTTTCTCTGGACAAGGGAAAAAGACGTAGTCCCAACACGCTCCCTTGATTTCCAGACCCAAGTATATTTGGCCCTCATATCTGTGGGCCAGGGTTAGGGTTAGGGTTATGGTTAGGGTTAGCAATAGATGACACGAGGAGGCTGCCTACCTGTTCCCACGGTTTGCCTGTGTTTCCTGTACTGTTGGGGCCTAATCTCAAGTACCTCTATACACTGAGCTTCCGGCAGAGCCTTTACATCAGCCACTTGACTTCTGCAGGAAAAGTCGAGTGGGCATTCTTGAGACTACTTTCCCACTTCCAGATAGCAAAGCAGAAGTCATCCAGACCCCAGGAAGTGCTGAAGGCAGCAGCAGCAGCAGCAGCAGCAGCAGCAGCAGCAGCAGCAGCAGCAGCAGGACTTAAAAGGAGAAGGTATGGCAAGTCCCTAAAAATATCCAAATGGACCGTGGCATACTATAGCCACTCACCCTGAGCTTTGCCCGATGGTAGCATCAATGGTAGCTGCAAGGCAGACGTAGTGTATTTACTAGAACTGTTCAACATAGCCTGTGGCAGTGAGGTGCAGGATGATCTGGCAAGTGAGGTCGCAGGGAAGGTGCCAAAAAGTGTCCTTTCACATGGCAAAGATGGGAATGTATTATAGTGTTTTATCCTGCAGGTACATGGACTCTTCAGTGTGCGCTATCATGTAACCCATAGGAATGCACCTCTGTAACGTTCATCACTCTCCTATGTTGATGACATCATACTAACTGGAGCCTGTGAGCTGTGAGTGACAGACCCCTCAGATACTGGGGCCAGGCACATGAATGTGTGAAAGAGTGGAAGAGAAATTCCCTTCTCTCATCCTAGGCTCCCCCGACAGCAGCATCTGGGGCAAGTCTTAGCCTCTGTGTAGTGAGTGTCACCTAAGGGAGCAGGGGTGAAGACTTAGGCCTCTGTGTAGTGAGTGTCACCTAAGGGAACAGGGGTGAAGTCTTGGGCCTCTGTGTAGTGAGTGTCACCTAAGGGAGCAGGGGTGAAGGAATGGGGCCTATGGCAGGGAAGGAGGAAGAGCCCATTAGAGGCATTAGCTGTGTGCATTGTGGAGAACATTCCAAATGACTTGAGAAATTCCTCAAAATGTGGCTGGAGGCATAGCTCAGGGGATGAGTGCTCACCTGCTGTGTGCCAGGCCCCAGGACTATTTCCTGCAGGGGGGAGGGGGAGGGGGAGGGGGGGAGAAGGAAGAGACCAAGAGTGAGAGGAAGGTTAAGAAATAACTGTTTTTAAAACACAGCATCTAGAAGAAAAAAAAAGAAGTATTAGCCATTTCCCATTGGCTAAAAAATTGAAAGGGGGAATTTAATTCTATCATGCTTGTAGACAGAATAGGCTCCAGGGCCAGAGAAAGCATTCAGGTAAAGGGATGTAGGAGCAGCCAAGGAGCAATGGCCACTATGCTCTTGAATGACAAGAGAGAGGAGGTAGGAACACATTTGACAGGGCACTGGGTGTGTGCTTATGCACCCTCTCTCCTGTTTTCTCTTGCCTGTCTGGCTTGTCAGACTTTCAAATCCATCACTATGTGCCATGCCGAACAACACGTTCTCTAAGCCCCCTTTGCATAGACACAGCTGAGGTCTCATCACAGTACAAGCCCCTCCTGGGCAGCAGATGTATGCAGAACAGTTGTGGTGTTCTCCTGGTTATCCCAGAGGCAGCCTCTTCTCTGGTTATTTTAATGAGTTCGCTTCTAGCAGGCTAGTGAAGTCTGCATTTTCTGCTCTTTAATCAGATTCACAAGGCAGGCTTTATGCATTTCCTGTGAGATACCAAAGACACACCCTACCCATATACTGAAGAAAGTCCAGTTCAGAATGCCACACACTGGCTGATTCTTGGTAACCTTTTCCGCAACCAGGTCTGGGGTGCTCCTTCAGGTTCCGGTGCCCTTCCAGCTGCTGGAGACAGTCCTTGGAGACAGAGCCTCCTGGAACAGTTGGCTGCATTATAGGAAAACGGACAGTCTACTCATTTAGTCAAGTTCTGGAGAATTAGGGACATTAAATCCCCAGTCTCCACACGTCCCAGACTTGCAGATTGGCCTGAACCATGGTAAACAATTTAGACTAGCTGGAGTATGACATGATGCTTCCTTTTGGCTATTTCTACAACTCCACATTGAATGGAAGGAAATCACTTAAGCCCTCGCAGCACTGTCTGGCAGGAGGTGGAATGCCTCGCTTGGCTTCCTGCCCCATCAGTCCCACACCCACAGGGGACCATCTCCCGCTCCCTTTCAGCTTCCAGGCCTGAGATATCCCCTGTCTTAGGCCATAACTCCCATTTTCAGGCCAAATTTCAGCACAACAATCTTGCTTGCCTTTTTCCAGGTGAAAGAGAAGCAAATCGTCACGATTGGCCAGGTTCTATTTTCAGTCACCATGTGAGAGAAGACCCAAGGGGATCTTTGTCTTTAGATTTCAAGGAGCTGGGTCTTGGTTGCTTACCTAAAAGCAACACATGTGCACACAGGACTTCTCCAGGAGGGCGGTAAAGGGATCTACCGCAGTACCCAGCGCTGGTGAGCTGAACCACAGTCAAGCCCTATCAGCTGAATACAGGATGTACCTGCCTCCTGCAGGCAACACAGAGCTGGGGCAGGCCAGGCTTGTGACATAAAGTCATCTTATATGTACAACCAAACTTTATCTGTGTATTGAATATAAGCTCTTCCCCATCGCGTTTAGACATGGCCATCCTCCACAGACCCCTTGTTTGCTCGTTTGGAACAGGGTGGTGAACTCTCAATCCAGTCCCACTGACTTATGAGCAAAGACAGACTTCAAGTGTGGTATTCAGTAGGACTGGTCCTTTGTCTTATTGTTGGGCGAAACAGGAAATGGTGGCAGCCATGGTAAACTGGAGGATATTAACCAACTGATGCAATTCCAATAAATTGTGATCTCAAGAATTCAGGTTCCAAGTCATCAGGTCTATCTGAATTTTAATAGTCCACAAATTTGGGTTTTAAAGAAAGGTTTATCAATTTGTGTGCATGTATATCTGGTGTCTGTATGTACAAGCAAGTAGGGGCGCCACAGAGGCCAGAGGAGGGTATTGGGTTGCAGGAACTAGAGTTGCTGGTGATTGTAGGCTACTCTATGTGGGTGCCTGGATCTTGGGTTCTCTTCAAGAACACCACGTGCTTTTAACCTCTGAGCCATCCTTCCAGCCCTACAAAATATGGATCTTAATAAACATTTCATAATGATAAAATGTTGTTATTATTAACTTTTTAATTTGGAAGCTATCACTGACCAAACTTACCTGAGACCACATGGAGACCCATAGAGACCCAGGCCACCCGTTTATAGCCACTGGCTCTAACTGTCAAACAGAACAGCCTTGGGTGCTACAATCTTCTTAGGCAAATCTATCTAGGAAGCCAGTTACAGATCTGGCTGGTGCATTTTACAATAGAGAAATCCAGACCCAAGAAAGCCAATTCCCCACGGTTAATCATTTGTAACAAGTGTTATGCCCATCACAGAAGGCACAGAAGGGGACCAAGACAGTGTGAACAGATGTCAAAACCACCTTATGTGGGCAGTGTCCTTAGATTGCCCCCTATCTTCCTTGTTAGTTCCTTGGAGCCCTTCTGGCTCCTATTGCCTCAGTCCCTTAAAAGCCAATGGTCCTGCCCATCTTGACCCTTGTGGTGTGTCCTCACCCTCCCTTTCCCTGCAGTGCACTAGTTAGTAACTGCAAGAGCTCCTAAGGATAGTGTGTCCAAGAGCTAAGCTCCCAATTCCTGCCTTCTGTGTTGCTTGTTAGTTAAGGGGTGTCTTGTCTCCAGCAACAGGTAACACACCAACTCTGTGTGCAGGTAACACACCGACTCTGTGTGCAGGTAACACACCGACTCTATGTGCCCAGGTCAACGTTGAGACCTTGCTGTTTCCTCCAATGTTGATTCTCTCCTGTGGCTCACTGGGTGGATGCCTTGGTAAATTGTTTGCCTTCTCTGGACTTCAGTTCCCTTTGGTCAAGGTTTTGGGATTCGAAAATATTCAGAGCACACCCTACGAGTCCTTCAAAGTCCTCGCTCTGAGCATGACTTCCATCCCCACCGTGTTACTCTGGGGCATGCAAGTGGGATCCTGGCTGGCCTGCTGGGTGTGGCACAGCAACCAGGAGCCACTTCAGCTGTGTGGCTTTGGGACACTGCCACTCCCCTCTGAATCTCAAGAGCCTAGTCTGTCATGTAAGGAAACCCCAGCGATCCCAGCCGTCCCTGGGTTGTGGAGCTCTGCGTCTGCATGCGGGGCTTTCCTCGCGGGTTACATAAGACTCTAGGGTGGCGGGAAGAAGGGGGCGTGGGGAGGCGCAGCAGGGACCGGCGGCGAGGTGGGGCACCGCGCGTGGGGGAGCGCAGGGCGCGGCGGAGTCGGGTTTCAGAGCGCTGGTGACTCAGGCGCGGGCGGCAGCCGGGATCCCGCCGTCGCCACCGAGCGCAGCCTTTGTTCCGCGGGCAAAGTGGAGCTAGGGTCCGGCGGCTGCACCATGACACATAGGTAGGACCGGCGCCCCGCTCCCCCTGTGCCTTCGCCTCGCCTTCCAGCCACCGCCTCACCTTCTCTGCCACTGCTTCTTGCAGGAGGACCGCGCAGAGCCGGCGCCCGAGGTGGCTGCTCTCCATCATCTCCGCGCTGCTCTCCTCAGTCCTGCAGACGCGCGCCGCGACAGGTAAGCCACAGCGGCCTGGGTTTGCGCGCCCCCGGGTGCTGCGGCGCCTCATTCCTGGACATAAAAGGGAGTACTTGCTTGGCGCGGCGCAAGGGCCGTCTTGCCCTGGATCCTCCCGGCCCCCCGGGTTCCTAAGCGCTCAGATGATTGCCTCAGCCAGGGCACACAGAGTATCTGAGCTGGACGCGGCTCACCAGGGAGGGCAGAGAGGGGCTTTAGCTGTACACCACACTGCCAAAGTATCCCAAAGTGCGCTAGGCTCCCGCGCTGAGGTCGTGCGCACTGGGCTGTGGGGTGAGTAGGTCCCAGGTACACTCAGTCCATGGGAAACAAGGTCTCCGCAGGGATACCTTGACATCCTGGTCATTCCTGACATAACAGAACAGAGTAGCTAGCGCATTTGGTTCAGCCTGAGTCACTAGAGGTCCCCATCCTTGCCGGACAGAGGTGCAGTGGATGATGGACTAAGCCTGAAAAACGGATCTTTCTTTCTCTTCTATGGGCCTCAGTTTCCCCTGACCAGGACTCAGAAGCTGTTGAATTAAAATGTGTCTGACTTAATGTTGAGCTGACGGTGTGAATCGCGCCTCTGTTGGGTGACTGTGGGCAACACTTTTCAATCCGCATGCCTCAGTTTCCTCATCCGAGAAGATCTGGTTAACTAGACCCTCATAATTCCCAGAAACATTGAGAAGTGTAACGGACAGATGGGAAATAATGTCCTTTCCATGAGAATCCTCCTCTTCGCAGGAGTGCCTGTGTTGGAAAGCACTGTTGGGGAGGTTTAGGACGTGGCGACTATGAAAGCCAGAACTCAAACCCAGTTGGGCAGGTTCCTGTCCCTGCTCATCCTTTGCATTATGCACTCAGCAGAACCAGGCTTTTGGAACAAGAGCCCTTACCCCCTTTGGACTTAGAGGAGTAGTGCATAGCCCAGTTGAAAACAGTGAAGGCTGAGAAGCATCATATAGTCCCAGAGGAAGCTGGGCCGGGATTGGTGGTCTTGTTTCACTCTGTAGGTACTTGAGAATGCCTAGTACCACTCCACCCATGGTCTGCAAGGGAGCAAGGCGCAGATGCAATGATAGCTTTTCCTGCCAGGGCGCCCAGCCTGGCACTTCTTGCAGATCAAAGGGCAGTTGGAGCAGAGTTCTGGCTTCTCCCAAGGATAGCCAGTGTGGAAACCTTGCAATTTCCCATATGACATAGGGCTTTGCCAAGTCAGTGGCAGAGGGCAGCTTATGACATCCAATGCCCCTTTGGGATTTGAAGAAGGCTCCTGGAGTCCTGAGCTGTATAGATCTTGCATGTAGTTTACATGGCTAGTTCTCACTCAACCTTGCATTGCATGAGGTCTGAATAGGTTCCTGTCTCAGTCACTATCCCAGGGGCTGAGACTAAGGACTTAAGGTACCCTATTCTGAGCACACTGAATTCAAGTCCAGCTTTCTAAGTGTCTAGAGTGGGATTTGATCCAGGTACCCTTACTCCAAAGACTTTGCTGTTAACCATCAATCAAAAGAGTTTCCCAGACAGAGATGGCCTCAAGGTCCCCCAGTTCCCGAGTGTCCCGATCCCCCTCCAAAGTTCTTGTCTCCTGCTGTGCTTCCTGTCTCCTTCCTAAGAGAAGAGGCCCAGGACAGGCTGCAGTTATCCTAAAGCCACTCAGTTGTTCCAAGGTAGATCTGTGGTAGACTACAAGTCTGTGGGCTCTGAGGGACAGTCCTCCACAGGTCCACTGTCCAACTGGCTGTTAGAAAAAGAAGAAGGAAGGAAGGAAGGAAGGGAGGGAGGAAGGGAGGGAGGGAGGAGGAAGGAAGGGAGGGAGGGAGGAGGAAGGGAGGGAGGGAGGGAGGGAGGGAGAGAAAAAAGGTTGTGCTGAACATGATGGCACATGTTTGTAATCCCAGCATTTGGAATGCTAAGGCAAGAGGATTGCAAGTTCAAGGCTGGCCTGGGCTACTTAATTAGACTATATTTCAATGGAACCCCAAGACTTTGTAGCTTTATAGGTATCAGCAGAGTTCACACCAGCCCCATAGATGTGGCTTCACAGACAGCGATACCAAGGCAATGTCATTTGTCCGTGAGCACTTGGCCTTCATTGGTGGAAGTCCAGCTGGAAGAATTTATGCTCTTGACCACTAAACTAAATGGTTAAGCTTATTTCATTTCCCCAGTAGCTAGGCAGCTTCTTAAATACTAAATATTGACCATCTAGTGACTCTACTCCTTTAATGTCTATTCAAGTGAGAGACAAATCATATGCCCACTCAAAACCTTTTATGTAGCCATTCATAATGGCGTTATACATAACGGCAAAGTATAGAAACAAGCCAGGTCATCAAGTGCTAAACAAATGAATAAATCATGGTATATTCATTCCGTGAAATACTATTCGACAATAAAAAGGGAGGAAGCACAGACCCATACTGCAACATGGTAAGTGGAGGTGGCCAGGTAAAAACTTGCAAGTTACGGAGCCCACTTAAACAAACATCCTTAAAGGGAAAAAGCCACAGAGGTGGAAGCTATCCTTAATCGCTTAGGCTTAGGGGAGAGAGCAGGGGCGACTAAAATGGGCAGCTGGGGACTTAGTAAGGACTGGACTGAGGTGCTGTGGTGTCACACAGATTAACTCACTTAATGGTCTTCGCCATGAGCAGCACTTCAGACTCAGCAAACCTGCTTAGGAAAACAAAAAGAATGCACTTTGCAGACGTCCAGTCTCAGGTGGGTGAAACTTGTTGTCTGGTTCCCAACAAGCCGGACATAGAGCCTGCATGTGGCTGGCCACTGCCAGGCTGCCAGCCCCATCAAGTACTAGCTGCCTTGGGAAGGCTGTTCTGAGTCCTGGCTGCTGCTCTGGGTCTCCAGCTCTAGCGTCTGTGCTGTCCCTGAATGCCACCATAGGCAAAGCTCCTATGGTGCGGATGGAACTCAGGCACCAGTAATCTTCAGATAGTGGGTTCGTTACTAAGGAGATCTTTGTAGGCTTCCTAGCTGCCCCTCCCTGACCCAGTTTTGAGGGTTGGAAACCCCAGGCTTTATCATGGACCCATTCTTTCTGTAAGCTGAGATGACTAAAGTCTCCTTCTGAGCCTCTATTTTTCCCGTCTCTGAGATGGGATGGCAAGGTTTGCTCGAGCCTGTTTCTTCTAGTTTTGAACACTGGGAAATAAAACAGTATTTACGCCATCTGGTTCAGCAAACAGATTGAGCATGCACTCAGCCAAGGCTCCTGCAAACTGGGGATAGGAAGCATCCAGGCCCAGATCTCCCTCCAGGGGGCTCTGAGTTCACAGGTAGAAAGAAAAGGTCACATCTCATTCCATATTTACCTCATCCTCCGTCATGGCCTCTTGTATCTCTGAAGGGTCAGGGCTTGGCTGCTGGCCAGCACTGCAGGTTCCTCTCCCAGTGATAGCTGGGTTGGAATGGCTGCTGAGGCAGGTGGTGTTGTGCCTGTTAATAAGGTACTGATGTGTGCAAGTCACCTGCTTCCTTTGCTGTCTCCTGAGGGAACACCTTCACTCAAGAGTGCTCCTTCAAAGTCCAGCCCAGCAGAAACAGAGCAGGAAGCAGAACACCCGAGGTTTTGCCCTGCCCTGGTTAGGGGTGGGGTTCCCTACCTCTTGGGGGAATGTCACCTGGACCTTTATAGTTGTCAATTCTGCTCATTAAAATAAAGAAGACAACCTAAACGCACACCCCTAAATGCCCAGACTATCTTTCTTGACTTCGAGCCTTTTCCACGAGGGGTATATTTTTCGTTTTCTAGTTTTCTCTGATTGTTAAGGTTTTGAGATTCCTGCGTAAGGCAAAGAGTTTGTTTTCTCTGTGGTATAATAGTGCCCTCTGTGACTGTACCTGTTGTGGGTTTTCCATTTTTCTTCAGCAGCACGTGGGCTGTCATGTACCTGTAGAATCTGACAATGGGGTGTGACTGTTGTGTGCATCTCAGGACACGTGTGTAGGAGGCATTTCCTTTAGTTTCCTATCCAGATGGGGTTCAGGGTCACAGGGGTGAATATTCTCCACATAAGCAGGTATGGCTGGCATGCCTTCCTCTGTTGTGGGCATCAGGAAGTGAGAGTGCCCATCCTCACAGCCCGGCCAGCATTTGGCCTCTTCACTGCATTGAATGTCAACATTTCTAACAGGCGTCAGTTAGAATCCTAATGAAGCCAGTATTTCTATTTTCCTTACCCGTGTCTATGTGTATGTGCTTCTCTTCTCTCTGTGTGTGAGTGTGTGTTTATGGTGTATGTGTGCACACCATCATCTTGTTTTTTAAGACAAGGTCTCTCACCCGTCAGTGTAGACTGCTGTCCAGCTAGCCCTAGGGAGCTTCCTGCCTCCTGCCCACTACTGGTGCTACAAGCATGTACTAGGGTCAGTTTTTAACATAGATGTTAGGGATGTGACTCAGGTTCTCATGCTGGTGGAAGACACTTTACTCACGAACACATCTCACCAGGCTTAGTTGATCAGTATTTCGTATGTTTATGAACCATTTGTATATCTTGACTATTAAAAACTGATGTGAAGCAGGGCAGTGGTGGCGTACACCTTTAATCCCAGCACTTGGGAGTCAGAGGCAGGTGGAATTCTGAGTTCAAGGCCAGCCTGGTCTACAGAGTGAGTTCCAGGACAGCCAGGGCTACACAGAGAAACCCTGTCTCAAAACAACAACAATAACAGTAATAACCAAAACACCTGACATGAGACTATTTTAAAATGTGGACATGGGGTCTCTTACTGAACCTGGAGCTCAGGGATTAGGTTAGACTTGCTGGTCAGCCAGCCCCAGGAATCCTCCCGCCTCAGCTTCCCAGCACCAAGAGCACTGATATACCCTGCTGGGCCTGGGTTTTACGTGGGTCTGAGGCATCAGATTGTGAAGGGAAGGCCAGGTAGCATAGCCAGACCCTGTCTCAGAGGCTGTGGTTTTGAGGACCTCCCAAACTATTCTCCCTGGTGCTTTCGCCCATTTAGGTGCCCGCCAACAATACGTGCAGGGTTTGCACAGATCGGCAACACTTCTTCCTCTCTAATTTTTTTTTTAAGCCACCTGAGTGATGAGCCTCACCATGGTATGAGTGAGTGACCTTGTCTGGTGTCCAGCTATGGTATGAATGAGTGTGACATGGTTTGGAATCTCACTGTGGAGTGTCTAAGTGACACTGAGTGAACTCACCCACCTGAGAACAGAATGAAGCAGAGGGTTCATTCTTGTATATGGAGATGGATCTCCCTTAATCATGCCGCTCTCTGGTTTACTTTCCCTGACTGTATCTAAAATGCACTTTTGCTTCTTGCTTGAGGCCCCACCTCCTCAACAAACAGAGAGCCCATTGGCTTAGGCTCATGATGGACAGCTATAGGTTTGTGAAGGAGATGTTTGATGCCAACATCTTTCTGCCCAGACAATCCCTTTTTAAACATGCTTCTGTTCTACTTCGTCTGGCAGTCTTATCTTCCTTTAGGATTCTGCCCTGGGAGTGGCCCCTCTCCACCCAAGCCTTTTTAGTGCCTCTCAGTGGCAGGGAACTCAGACTGTATGGTGACCACTGACAGCTCCTGCATCCCCTACTACACAGGAAAAGACTGCATAAGACAGTCCTGGGCCTTATCTAACTCTGAGCCCCAGAATCTAACACAGAGACTGCCACAAGTGGATACCCAGTAGGGCTTTTTAATAAACTGAGGCAGGAAGGAACATGTCTATCTGACTTTTCCTCTAGTATAGTGCCTCACCATATTCTCCATGGCACACAAGCCATGCCAAAGCTCCCCAGCCCTGCCAGCTGTAGAGTGAGTGGGCAATCAGAGAGCTCGGAGGGACCGGCAGTCTCCTGTAACTTCATAACTGGGCTGTCTGGGTATGAACTGACGTCAGCTTGCTCCTTGTCAGTTTTGACTGTATAAGCTAGGGGACCCGTTTGTTTGCTGACTCATTTATCCTCTAATTTCTAATGGTCACGGCACTCAAAGGCAGAGCGATCATCTTCCCTCTTGTGGCTGAGTTTCTGAGGTTAGCTTTGAGGGCTACCACCCAGCCCACTTGAAACGGGCCGAAGATGGAGGTGTAAGCTGCACTCATTTTTATTCTACATGGGAGCGAGGATTCCTAAGTCACAGAGTGTGAGTTGTTGCCCCATTGTGTTCTTTCCTTATACATTTCTTAAAAACTTAGCAATATAAATTAATTCTTTAATTTCTGTATTACTCTTTATTTTCATTCAAAAACATATATGTGCTGCCTGTGTATGTGCATGTGTGTATGTGTACGTGTGTGTGTGTACATGTGTGTGTGTGTGCATGTGTTTAAACCCACATAACTTTGATGATTGCTGTCTTAAAGCCAGATCAGGGAAGTCACCGGGTTTATTCACTAAGACATGGATTCTTGTTTGTTTTTTTTTTTTAAATCATTTATTTATTTATTTATTTATTTATTTATTTATTTATTTATTTATTTATTGTGTGTGCATGAACACATGCCACAGAGCATTTGTGGAGGTCAGCAGACAGTTTTCTTCTTGCCTCTCCTTCCATCCTGCGAGCCCTAGGGATGGACCTCAAGCCATTAAGCTTGGGAACGAGAGCCTTTACCCCGGAGCCATCTCAATGGTCCAAGCCATGTCTTCTTTAGTAGGTTGGTTGTAAGATCATTGCCTCAGGAAATGATTGGGCTCCTGGAGTACCCTGGTGTGGGTAAGTGAGGGTGGACAAAGGCAGCCAGTCTCACACAATCCAGTGAGAGACAATAGCTGAGGAGAACGTATAAACAAACCTCGGGGCTTTGTAGTTGGAACATGTGACTGAGGGGTAGGAACTGCTGCTGTCAGCAGAGCCCAGAAAAACCAAGATGGTATCAGAGGCCTTCTTCAGAGGAGTCAGGTTAACTGGCTGGCCAGACTCTGCTCATCATTAACGAGAGGACGAGCCGACCAGGTAAGAGTAGAACCTACAAGAAGGTCCAGGCCCACTCCTGCGAAGCATGAATGAGGAGGCGATGGAACCAGTGGGCTTCAGTGAGAGCAGCCCACATGACTTCTCCATAAGACCTTACTCAGTTCTACTCAACTAAGCCCAACCCAGTCCCATCCAACAAAACTCATCAGTTCTTTAGTCCAACTGAACCAGCATGGCATAACTGATCCCAACTCAACCCAACCCAAACCAATCCAACCAAATTCCGTTCAACTCAAACCAATCCATCCAAATTCAGCTCAAGTCTTTTCAGTTCAATTTAATGTCATCTCATTCAGTATGATCCAACCGAACTCAACTCAAGCCAAAAACAACTGTATTCAACTCAGTACGACCCAGCTCAGACAGCTCATCCCAACCAAACTCAACTAACTCAACTCAACACACCCTGATTCCCTTCAGTCTGCTTTTGTATCCATGGTAAAATGGGGACAAAAAAAGAAAGGGAAATGTTCTGAAAGGACTATTCTTAAGTGAACAGGATTCCAGCTTTAGGACTTAGGGAGCACACTTTTGGATTTGGGAAGCTTGGCTGGAGTCTGGCTTGTAGGTAGTGGTTGTGGGACTTGACATCTGTATTGATGAGGGTCTCAAAGAAAGCCCAGCTGAAACATCTCTCAACAGTATTCTCTTTAAACTAGCTTCCTCCCCAAAGGGTCTCCTGACAATGCCTTCAGATGGCCTGCCCTTCTGTCATAGCTGCTTGTAGAGATTACTGTCTTCTCCTCATAATTCCTGGCTGTCCTGTTCTCAGGGCTCTCTGAAGTGGAGGTGGGGTAGTTAGAGAAGCAGATTCACTGTCCCTCCTGGGAGAGACTCCCTGGAGGCTTGAGTATGGCAGGTGACTTGTATGCTGAAGGCTTGTTCTGAGTGTTCCTATAGGTTGACAGAAAGTGTGTGCACTACTAAACTAGGGAAATCCACTTCCACTGAAAATGGGGAAGATAGAGGTGTATAAACAGTGTGTGTGTGTGTGTGTGTGTGTGTGTGTGTGTGTATCAAAGGACAACCTTGGGTGTCAACCCCAGGTGCCATCATTGTCTTTTGTGTTTGTTTTGTTTGAGAAAGACAGGGTATCTCACTGGCCTGGAAGTCACCAAGTAGGCTATGCTAACTGGCCAAGGGGTCACAGGGATCCTTCTGTCCCCTCTCCAGCACTGGAATTGAGCAACTACAGTGTTCAGTAGTCAGCCTTTAGGAGAAAGGATTGTTTTTAAATATCATAAGAAGTAATTAAAGTGATACATAGTTACTACAAAAGCCCGGAGTCAGTCAAACAAACAAACAAAACTGAAAACAAAAACAAAACAAAAGGACTTTTTTAGTTTTGTTTTTGGCTTGGTTTGGTTTTGGTTTTTCAAGACAGTTTTTTTCATATAACAGAGCCCTCCCTATTTGTTCTAGACTCAACTTTATTGTCCAAGTTGGTCTCAAACTCTCAGAAATCCCCCTGCCTCTGCATCCAAATGCTGGGATTAAAGGCCTGCACCGCCACACCCTACAGATTTTGTTGTTGGTGGTGGTGGTTTTTTTGTTTTTTGTTTTTTTCAAGACAGGGTTTCTCTGTATAGTCCTGGCTGTCCTGGAACTCACTCTGTAGACCAAGCTGGTCTCAAACTCAGAAATCCGCCTGCCTCTGCCTCCTGAGTGCTGGGATTAAAGGCATGCACCACCACTGCCCAGCTGATTTTTCAAAAAAAATAAAGATCACATGCTATCTTGTGACTGTGACTCAGCAATAAAGAAAGCCTGCTTACATGTGGGAGACTTTCACAATTTGTTACCCTCGTGTGAATAGGCCCATCTATTAGAGAACAGAGTATTTTGTTAATTGCTTTTGTCCCTTAATAATCATCTAGATACTTCCTCAGGAGCATTAAACAGTCCCTGATCATCTTTGTAGTTGAACTAGCATTGCACAGTGTAGATACCACACATAAGCTGGGTCTCTTGTAGGCCTTTAGCCGCTGCTGCTGGCTCATTGTAAACCCTACTGTGGTGACCGCAACACCATCTCTAGTTGATGACTACTGTGATTATTAGTGACTAAGAATTCCTAACGCAAACCACTGGAGGCTTTGTTGTGGTCTTTGGCCAGGCCATGGTAATTTACAGTCAGGCCATAGCCAGTGAGAAAGCCTCTGCCTCCTGCCTTTGACCTGGGCTGCTGCCTCTTTAAGCCTAAATGAGAAAATAGTGACAGTCAAGGGGCCAGGGTCTGCACGCTTCCCCATGCTCCTGCCAGGGTCTGCATGCTTCCCCATGCTCTCGCCTTAGCCAAATGGATTCACGGCTTCTCTTCTCTATCTATTCACCCATTTTTGCAGTGCCTTGTGGTAAATGCTAGAAAATATTTTTCAGAAAATTGGAATGTGAATGTGCAGGTCACAAACTTGGTATCTACAATCCCTAGAAACTCTAGAGATTCCCAAAGAACCACTCTCCTGTTGTTCTCCTTCACCTAAGCTGAGGTCCGGCCACCAGTGGGTTTCAAGAGAGTCTGGCTCAACCAGTGCTAAGGAGCAGCAGTGTTAATAACAACCAATCCAAGCAGGGCATTCCCATCTATGATCCCTGCACTTACAAAGCTGAGGCAAGAGAATTACCAGGAGTTCAAGACCACCCTAGGCTACATAGTGAGAGCCTGTCTCAAAACAGCAACCACACACACACACACACACACACACACACACACACACACACCACAGGCACATATACACATACACACGCACACATGCACACATTCATGCATATACAAAACCAAGTCATCCTCCAGCTCTTCTTTTAGAAGGAGATGGTCTTGAGCCCCAGACAGAATCTATATTTGACCACAACCCAGGGGGCAGAGCTGGTACCCAGGAAGAGATTTAAGATGTGTGGTTCACGCCTCTGGTCTCCAGGGTTCTGGGTTCAGATCTTAGCTCTGCTGCTTCCCTTTGACTGACAGATTTGTCTTTCTCATCTTTAAGTTGGGACAGAATGAGAAGTGAGTCAGGAGCCTGTCACTGATGGCAAAGCTCAATGCCTCATTAACCGCTTCCATCTCAGTGCCGGTTCCTTAGAGGAAGGACCTTTCTATTACTTACCTGCTTCCCCAGCATAGGCCACAGCACCCAGAGGCCACATTGAGCCCTTGAATTCACTGAGAGATGAATCTTCAAAGCCTGGGGCTGAGCAGATCCCAGAGAAAATCCAGCATCATAAGCCCTATGACATGAACATCTGTGTGCTGGAGGCTACTCAGTCCTTCCTTCTGGTTGTCGGAGGTGGCGAGGAGCTGAAAGCAGGGCTTACAACATAGACAAGTCAGGAAGAGAGTGTGTTTGCGGGCTGGAAATGTAGCAAAGTATTAGAGAGCTTGTGCAGTGTGCACAAAACCCTTGGTTCAATCCCCAGCACAGCATATACCACATGGTGGTTGTACTCAATAGAAGTTCAAGGTCCGCTACACGATGAGTCTGAGACCAGCCTGGGCTAAACAAGATGTTTCCTGAAGAGCAATCCCTGTTTGGTTTGTCATGCTGGGAAATTATAACTGTTCTACCCACTGGAAGGGAGATGCCAAGATCCAGCTGATGAGTCACCATTTCATCAGTACCCTATGCTTCTCCACCCTCCTCTGCTTCTCCACCCTCAGACACACAGGCTTTCAGCTGCTTGCCTCTGGCTTTCTGTCTAGCCCAGAGAAGTACAGTGACTAGCTCAGCTAGCTGGAGATCACTGTGCAAACTGAAAACAGAGCGACGTCTACAGCAGGGCCTTCTAGCTTCTAGGTTAGTGCTCTGGGATTTAGAGGACTTAGCACAGACCTGGGTACTGATAAGTGCTTTCTATGCATTTTTATTAAAATTCGTCAGACACTATGTTTTAATCATGGCCCCACCAACTCCTTTCAGACTCTCAACTCCGTGTCCACTCCAACTTTGTGTTTTTCTCTCTCATTCTCTCTCTCTCTCCAAAGAAACCAAAACAAGTGAAAATCAAAAGAAAAAGAAAGCCAACAAGAGAAAAACAAAACAATCTACAGCCTGGCACCTTGTGGTGTGGTCAGCGCCCTCTGCTTCTCTACCCCCAGCAGAGTTTGTTTTGCATTGGCCAGCTGCTCTGGGCACAGGGCCTGCCCTGGTGTGGTTGGTATATCCAGTGACACTCCACTGCAGAAAACAGACTTCCCCTTTCCCAGCAGGTATGGCGTGTGTAACTTCCTGGTCAGGAGTGACACTTTGTGCTCCCTTCCCCTTCTCAGTGCTGGGATTTGTCTGATTTGAATCTCTATAGGTTGTGTGTGTGCTGCCGCGGGCCCTGTGAGTTCATATGTGCATCAATCCTGTTGTGTCCGGGAGACACCGCTTGCTGGGACTTATCGGCCATCTCTGGCTCTTACAATCTTTCTGCCTCTTCTTCGGAAACTTGAGAGGAGGGGTTTGATGAATTTCTATGGTTTAAATACATACTTTGGTTACAGAAATGTACGTGTTTCATATTTACCAACTATAAGTACATATGACATCTGTGCAGTTTATATTTATCAACTACAGATATATGTAATTATATGTTATATGTAGAAATTATATGCATAATAAGTGTTTGTATGAGTCTATGTTTCATATATAAATTGTATGTATATATAAGCTTCTATATATTACGTGTCTATATGTATGTCTGGCTTTTAGATATGCCGAGTGTACATATAAGTACACTATGAATTAGCGAGTGTGTGTGTGTAACACATCCAATTCCCAATAGCCCTATGGTGGGAGACAGCTGAGTCTCAGCACAGCAGGAGCACCCAGGTCTGCTCCGTCTCCAGTGTCTACCCTGTGCTCTTCTCTATAGTGCAGCCTTCACGGTCTCTTGCATCTTTCTGTTCTGTTGTGGTCTGTGAACCAGCACCACCTAGGGACTCCAAAGAAAGGCAGAGTCTCCAACCCACTGGGAACCCAGTAAGTCAGAATCTGCATCTTAATGACCTCATGACCGAGCTTATTAATTATTATTGTTGTTTCTGATTATGTTGTCCCAGACTAAAATCTTTCCCATAATAATCACTGTACCAACAGTCTTCCAAATGAATTCATATCCAATCCTGGCCCTGTATCAGGCAATGTGGCAAAGAAGAATTAAGGGACAGCACCCTGGATGACCTGGCTGGACCGAGTTCATCTACAAGGTCCTTGAGTGGAGGAGAGAGGTAGAAGTGAAGAGAGGCTGGAGTGGTGTGAGGATGGTTTGAGCAGCGAGGAAAGAATGTGGTCAGTCTGAAGGGGCTGACACAGCAAGGGCACAGATGTTCCCCTGGAAGCTTCTAGAAAAATCCATCTTTGTTCCCTTGTTACAGCAAGACCTATTAGCTCTCTAATGCTCAGCTAAGTCTTTGCTGACCTGAGCCCTGAGTTCATGCGATTGATAAAAGTAGAACTAGGCGGCGAATACACCAATTAGTCCTACTCCCTCTGTGAACCTACTCAGTGCCACTCTGGCCTGGTCTCTCAGACCTTTTGTTCTGAATCCTTGGGGAGACCCACCTCATGTTCTGAAAGCATGAGGTCAGGGTGAAAGAGCAAAGCACTTAGCATTGGGCCTGGCCCGGGGCTGAACTTGGGCTCCCTGCTCTTGTTGAAGGAGTCCTTCATGCAACTTTCCCCAGGTTAGTGCCAACCAGGGAACCCTGTGCCCCTAAAGCTCACCATGGGTAGGAGGCAGCTATGGCCAGGAGGAAGGTTGTAACAGAGACTAGCCGGAGCCTGTGTTGGCATTCTCTTGCTCTTTGTCTGCCCAGGTAAGTTTCTATACATCCCTGGATCTCACTTTCCCAATCTGGGAAACGAAGAGGTCAGACCAGGTGAATTCTGCATCACCATAAGCAAGAACACTTTAGCATGTCTGTGTTCAGTTTGGCCCAACTTTGTGACAAATGAGGGCATCGATGTGACTGAGCAGGGCCCAGCCCAGCTGTCTGGACCCAAGCACGTCCTCTCTCACTGACGGTCCATTCATGAGCAAGGCTCAAATCTGCCGAACGACTGTGTATATTTGGTACCAAACAGAGACTTCAGCTGCTCTGGCCGCCGAGTCAAAATGCCAAATTACTCATTCTCCTGCAGAAAGCACAGGGAAAAAAGAATCATTTCTCCCTGCACAGTTTTTCCATGTGACAAATTTTCTAATTTTACTTCAGGTTAAACAGGCTCTAGCTCATGGCTCCACTCCAGAGTCTCCTGACCCCTTTCGGGACTCAAGTTTCCTGATTAAAAAACACAGTTGGTTTTGCTGGTTTAATATTTGCAAATGTGAGCTGCTATCAAATTTGCAACTGAACATCTTCATCTTCTCTACTCTGTGATGTCCAGCAATGGCTTCTTGGTCTCGTTGTTTGGGTCTAGGCCTGGCCAAGTCCTGTTCACTCTGTGTATGCAGACGCTTGTCTCTACTAAGGGAGGGGAAAGCTGGCTGAGATGGAGTCCATGTGGCTGGATGGGAAGGAGTGATTGCTGGGTGTGTTTCTAGGGGTGGATGGTTCTGTGGAGACTGTTGGGATGGGAACTCATACCTGCTGTCAGCTGTGGGACTACTTAGAGGCACCTGGAGCACTTTTAGCATTGGAAAGAGACTGATAGCTATGTTGGAATGACATGGATTCTGCCTGTGTGGCATCTGCTGCATGCCATCACTGTCTTCTACCCCCTTGCCACCCTTGGGGTCATGTCTCTCTGACAGTCAGGTTGCCTCTCTCTGACCTCTGGTTTACTTCTGTGCAAGCAAAGAGGCTTGTCCAAAGCTCATGCCCTACCGTGCCCCTTCTCCAAATCCCTCTATGCTTTCCATTACAGCAATGATCTCTACACTGCCTGGGCTGCAGCCAGACTCTCTCCTCTCCCATCTCTCTTTGCTGGTCTCTGAGACCACAGGCAGGCTCGTTCTCATCCTTACAAGCCTTATGTTTTTCATAGACTTGCTCCTTGAACTGTGTTGGACCCTGAGCCAGCTGCATGGGCATTACCCTGAGATAGTTAGGGATGCAGGGTCATCCCCCAGATCAACGGCATCAGGATTTGTGCTTTAGATGCCTCTAGGCAATTCATTTGATGCCAAAGTGTGATCCACAGGGCTCTGCGCCCTGGAGTGTGCCTCAGTCTGGCAGAGCTGATTCGGTTTCAGGCTCCACAAGTTAACAGTTGGTGACCTTGTATGGCTTCTTAATCTCTCCGAACTTCAGTTTCTCCATCTGTAACAGGAGGAAGACTAGGATGTATCTCAGGCGACTTGTGATCAGTAAATGCAGTGCTGCCCCTCCCAGCTCAGCTCACTGTGTGTGGTAAACACTCAATACAGGGCGCTAAGTCTCACAGAGCAGGTGTGAGAGGGACAGAGACAAGCTGGGAAGTGTGGTGTTATTGTGTGTCAGAAGTGAGGGTCCTTCTTATTACTCTCTGAGGATGGGGAAGTTTTGCAGCATAAGCCTGGTGGTTTCTGATTCCTAGGCAGGATCAGAGAAGGTGGTGGGGACCAAGATGTGTAGCTACCAATACCCTTTTGATGTAAAGCCACTTCTCAGTTGAGAGATTGTGGCACCTGGAAGTCTGGCAGCTAGGGACTCACAGGGCCCATCCCAGAGCCCCATTTTAAGAAGAAAGACTGCTTAAGGAATTGTGGCCTGAGCAGCCGCTGGATGCTAACATAACATCCTTGTAGGTCACAGGACCGAGGCCCAAGCTCAGTGTCACCAGTAAGCCCTCATGTGGCTTCATTCCATGTTGGTTTACTCTGTTAGGGGACAGAATTCATCTGCAAGTCCTTTTCACCAAGGACCTTGAGGGGGCCAGGTCAACACCACTCACCTTTGGAGGTTAGGGTTGTGGAGCCTTCTGGGACAGAGAAAGTAACAGCTGTAATTAGATGTGGGAGAAATGAGTCTGCTAAGCAATGGTGGGTGGACAGAAATAGTTGTCAAGGTCTGAGGTGGAAAAGGCTCATCTACCTGTGGAAGCCTGGTAGGTTCTTCAAACTCATGCATCTTGGTGATGATAAATGGCAAACAGGGTTCTGAAGAACAGGAGCCAGGCATGGTAGTACATGCTTTTTTAGCTTAGCACTCAGGAGAAGAGGGAGGCAGGAGGGTTACTAGTTCCAAGCCAGCCTGAGCTACAAGGCAAGACCTGGTTTCAAGAAAAACTAAAGTACAGGGTCCTAAAACACACACACACACACACACACACACACACACACACACACACACACTGGATACTTTCATCTGTATGAGGGCATCAGGGAAGTCTCCCCAAAGTGTGACCTGTAAGATGTGGTCCAAAGGATGAATGAATTTACTCAGGGAAGGGTGCTGGGTTGGTAGAGCTGAACCTGGTGGGTAGAGAGCCAGATTCAATTCCCAGCACCCACAACTGTCTGTAACTGTAGACCCAGGGGATCCAATGCCACTTCTAGTGGCCATCACAGGTTCCAGGTACCCACGTGGTGCACAGGCATATATGTAGGCAAAACACCCATATACATAAAATAAGATTTAAAAAATATTTAAAAGGAACAGCCTGACTTGCCCAGAGTGCATGAAGAAAAAGAGACAGAAAGGGTCTCTGGGAGGAAAGTGGACACACCATCAGTACCCTGACCTAGGTACCATGACCCTCAGGTCCTATATGATGCTCACAGCCCAGGGATTGGCACAGGATGAAGGCCTTGGGTCCTGGAGAAGTGTAGAGTGGGACTCTGGGTTTGAGGACCTGCCTTGTTTCTCTTCCTCTGCTTATAGAAGAACACTGATTCCAGTGGAGGATGATGCATAAATTTCTGCCAACCTACTTTTAGTAAGGGTTCAAGCTCTCTGCTAGCCCACTACCCAGCAGAGGTAGTAGAAGAGAAAAGTTATTAGGATATGGGGGAAGTGGATCTGTTCAGCAATAGTTCATTGGGGGCAAGCTTGATCTTCTTTGGGAGCAGTTCAGTCTTGTAGCAAACACCAAATATGACTCAGCAGCTGTCCTCTAGGCAGGCAGATACCAGGTATGAACCAGCAACTACAGTCCAGTCTTTTCAGCAAGCAGACACCAGGCAGCTGTAGTTCAATCCTGAAGAAACTGCCAGGCTGGCCAACCAACCTAAGGCAAGGGCTCAGAAGTGACAAGTTGCCACCGGAACCTCATGAGCAGTTCTTGGGTGAGTTTCTCTCAATGTTGAAGTTATCACAAGTTGAGCTCAACAGTGCTATGTAAAATGAACTAATACATTCCTGTTGCTAGCAAAGAATAATGAAACAGAGCAAACCAAACTAAGGCTCAGTGCTCATCCCCCACTGTCTGTGGGCTCATATTTATACTCCTTTACCAAGCATCTTTTCACGTGTCTGCTATACCCAAACATCCTTTCACCTGTGTCTACTTCAGGAAAACAGTCTTTCATGTGTTTGCTTTAGCAAGACATCCTTTCACCTGTGTGCCCCAGCAAAATATCATTTGACGTAACTGACTTTCCAAAGAAACTAGAAGTTTCCACTTCACAATGCTAGATTTCATCCTGTTCTTTCCCTCTTTGTGGAGGGTGTTGTGGAGAATGTAAATCCAGCGTGAGTGACCCTTGGTTCTTCTTACTGAGATAGAGGAGGAAGCTAGGTCCCGGGGAGAGTCTGGGTGGGAAGACTAAGGGAGCAATCCCTCCGGAGACAGTTGAACCTGTCGTGCCTGTCCCCATCCGTCCCTTTAGTGGCTCCTCTGACTGCTGTGCAGTGGTTCCTGGCTGAGTGACCAAGGCCTGCAGAGAGCCACATTGTCTATTCCCTGGAGCATGCACTTTATTAAGCGGCTGGGAAGCTGGGATAGGAGTCACAACTGGGGAGAAATCCAGAGCATCACTAAGAGAAACAAAGACCCGTGTGCTAGGACGTGAGAGCTGAAGGGCTTTGAAGCAGGAGGGTTTCCTGGAGTTTCTAAGCTCCTATGGCTTGTGGGCTAAGTCGGGCCTACAGGTGTGGGGTCCTCTCTCTTATGATGAGCAACTTGGGTAAGAGTGGGATTTTATGTAGAACTGAGGTTCCTAAATTGTGGGAGAGACACAAGTTGCTGTCCAGGGTGCCAGAGTGCTTTTTGGGCAAAATTTTACTCCTTCACAGCCCATGTGGGTTAGGGCAATGTACTGGATGACGGTATGGAGACCATTGTGGTCCAGGGTCTTGCAAGAGAACTCTCCGTTCCAAAAGGACTTGTGTCTGTCACTGTTGGACCTCTAGCATCTAGAATGGTGCCTGGCACACAGCAGGTGCTCCATAAAGAATGCTTACTGCATGAGTCTGTGTGTGTGTGTGTGTGTGTGTGTGTGTGCGCGCGCG
>NC_034595.1:1822849-1833471 GCF_900095145.1 Mus pahari
TGCGCGCGCGCATGCGTGTGTGTGTGTGTGTGTGTGTGTGTGCGCGTGCGTGTGTGTGTGTGTGTGTGTGTGTGTGTGTGTATGTGTGTTGATGGCTTCCAGAAGCTTGCCTTCTCAGTCCGTGTTTACCTTTCCAGGAATGAGTGAGTGGGGCTGTTCTCACATGGGAAGCTTGGGTGGAATGCGAAAAATCCACCTCATGAATATGCATGCGGGAATCCAGCCAGTGCTGCCCCAAGCTCAAGATTTCGAAGAATCATCCTTTGGAGGCAGCCTCCTACCCAGTGTGGTTTATGCCCACAAACTGGCTCCTTGTGGGCAAAGGCACAGTTTATCATTCATGTACCTAGCCCGGCTAGCCCTCCTTTCTCATGGGCCCTGCACATTTCTAGCATCTGGGCATTGGTGATTGTCTATATGGGCTTTCCCAAACTGCAGGTGGGAAAAGGTAAAGACCAGCCATTGTCAGTGAGGATGCTGAGTCTGATGAGAGCATCTGCCTGCCCAGCATGGGCATGGGCACTCCTGAAACCTTGGTCCTCACCCTTCTGGGTAGCATTAGGCCTGGGAGCTTCCTGAAATACCAAGGCCTGTGGCATCACCCCAACTCCACTTGGTGCTGAGGCCAGGCACCTGTGTTTTGAAGCTCACAGTGCATTGGCTCCCAGATAATTTGAGGAGCTCAATGTGGACGCCTATGCTATGGGAACAGGATCACATCTGACCTGTTCGCTCTGAATGTCCAGGACCGGCAGTGGTAGGCACTTTCTAATCATGACATTCACCTTACACCGCAATCCTGAGAGCGAGGTATTGCATCATCTCAGTGTCTGGATAGAGACTTCAGCTCAGAGAAGTTGAAGAATGAACACAAGGTCCCCAGCTAGGAGGGTAGGAGGTCAGGGTCTTGCTGGCAGATCTCTCTGGCATCCACTTCCATCTCCTACTCTCCGCAGCACGCTGTGGTTATCCTCTGGTCCCTGCAATGTGCCTGTCTCTTCATTCCATTTCCTGGAGCCTCTAGCACCTTGCAGATTCCCTCACAGCTTCTTAGAGGCCACAAGTCCTTCCTCCGGCAAACATTTGGAGACTGTCAAGTTGTCCTTTCATCTGAGTTAAACAAGAGTCAGTCTGTTTCAAAATATGACTCTGGGGTCACCATCTGTCCTGGCTGTTCCCTTAAACTCAAATCCCATTGCAGAGACCGGCTCTCCTCCAGCATCTTTCTGAGGGCAGATCTCTGCATGACTGGGCCAGAGAATTTCTACAAAGACTAAGTGTCTTTGATAACAACTCTGGAACACATTTCTTTTTAAAATGTGCATTGTTTATTGTCCCCTCACCAACAACGCTCAAATCGTTACCAAGGACTGCAAGTCCCTGGACAGGTTCGGTGCACTCATCTCTCCAGCGTGCATCTTCTTGCTGTCCACCAAGCTCCTTGCATGGCATCTTGCCTTCTCTCCTTTCTCTGGAGTCACAGCTGGGTGTAGCCTAGGTCGTTTGGGCTCATCTTAGGGACCTGGTGTCTTCCAAGATCCTTCCTGGATTTCAAGGTGACCCTGCCTTTCTTTTTCTTTTTTGCTTTAGAGAGTGTAAGCATGCTCTCACCCTGCCTGCTACAGCTGGGAGCTCATTTTGCTATAGCAGCTTGCCCACCCTGGCTGGATCCACACCAGCGCATCTGTGGGGACGCCCCAGGGCCGTTCCCAGGGCAGCTTGATTTGCCCAGGGCGTACATGCCAAGTGCTGAGAGAATGCAGGCAAGTGTGTCTCCCGCTGCTGCCAAACTCCCACATGCACTCTGCATTCCAAGTCCCCCCAGTCCCGCCCTCTCCTCAGCAAGGGAATGGGAAGGGGGGCTGACTGTCAGGGCAGCCACTGGAGTAGAAGGAGAGATTCCTCCTAAAATGGTCAGGGGAGCTTTCCTCAGAAGCCCTCTGAGGTGCCCTGCGGCCTGTCATGTAAAGTTAAGTCTCCTGGATCTGATGCTCAAGTGCCTCTGCTCCGAGGAGAGAAGGTGAATGGGCTCCATCTCCTTTGCCATCAGCCTCCTTAAGTGAGGTAGGGAAGCCATCAGGTTAAACGTGCTCACGTATTGAGCCTGAAATTGGCCTGCGGGTGGCCTGATAGTTCTGGCCCCATAGCTTCTGGCAGTTCTTTGCCAATCTCTTCTTCGCCCTCCCCGAATCACTCAAATCTTAGCTTTCCTCACTTGGCCTTCTTTCTGCATCCTTTTCACTGATGCCCTCTTTCAGGCCACTTCTTAGAACTTTCAGGAGGTCCTCCTGCAGGCCTTCTGTCTTTGACTCATGGTCTCCAGACTCAGGTCTTCTATGTCAGCATTATGGGTATTGGCAACTAGGCTGAGAACCAGGTGGGGACCAACTCTCTTATTTTGTCCTTGCCTTCAATGTTTGCCTAGGCTATGTCCTGGAAGGGTTGGATGAGGGATGCTAGGAATGCTAGTTGTGAGCAGACACGGGCAGGATCAGGATAAAGTGAATGATGAGAGCGCAGCTCTTGCTTCCTCCTCTGGGCTCCCATCTTTCTTGTGGGTCTGAGGCCTGTGGATGGCCACTCAGAAGATGTTTGCTGACTACTTAGTAGCAACTATGCTATACCCAAAGATTCAAGGGGCGCCTTAGGACATGTTTCACTTACAGATGGTTACACTCAAGAAAGCTCCAGAATCACAAAGTTTTCTCAGCCTCACCCCCATCTCTCCACGACACACCCACCCAATGCCTGTCTCTTTCACAAGCTTGGGTTTTATCCATACAAGAGGACCAGGGATCTCAGAGTTCTGTTCCTGGTGCCTGGAGGGCTGAACAGTCTCATCTGATCTTGCCCAGCTGTCCAGCACCACGATAGGCCATGAGCACCCTCCCCAACAGTGGCACAGAGAAGGAGAAGCATCTGTTATTCACAAGTCCCACCCAGAACATTGTTCCAAGGAGAGGGAAGGTGGAGGCGGCTGGAATTTCATCTGAAGTCTGAGGAATCAGTGTGTCTCAGGGGCACTCCCAGACCAGCTGGATGAGAGCCCTGGGCAGCCATCTTGCAGAAGGCTAAGTTTCCCAAGCCTTCCTGCTTAAGGGTCAACTGAGAGTGTGGGACTGCAGGCCTTTACTGTATTATGTCTGAACAGCAGGGGTCAGATGAGGGTGGGGTTAAAGAGTACATGTTAACTAAATGTTGGTATTGGTGAACAACAATTGGCTTTCATAAGAGTTCTTTTTTTAAAAAATTTTGTTGATTGATTTATTAATTGAGATTTTTAATGGATATTTTGTTTTTAGAATGTAACACATGTACACATGAAGTGTGATCATATATATTCCCAATTTCCTCCTTTTCTCTTCCTCATCCTCACTAATATATCTCCTCTCATTTTTATAACTTTTTAAAATAACATACCAGGTTCAATTAGTACTTCTCTTACGTGCATGGGTGCAAAACCATCCACCATATATTTGGAAACCTTCCACTGACATCCCTAAACTCTCACCGAGCGCCTTCTGCTAATGGCTCCTTAGTTTTTATTAGATATTTTCTTTATTTACATTTCAAATGCTATCCCAAAAGTTCCCTATGCCCTCCCCCAACTCCATGGCGCCTTAATTTGAGTTTGGGCCTAGAGATCACATTCCTCATACACCAGAATTGTGGCTGGTTTGATCTATATAGGTCTTATATAGGTAACACCAATAATAGAGGTTGATTTCCTTAGCCACGGCCACAAAGCAATATTTCACAACTCTCTCCTACATCCTCCAACTCCCATATTCTTCTTCCTCTTCTAAAATGATCCGAGCCTATAATAGTTCTTTATCATCAATGATTAATAAATAGACAGTGCTAAGGTTGGCATACAGTTATTCTTGTCCAGAATTCACTAACTTGGTTCACTTATGCATTGTTTGTCATTCATTCATTCATTCATTCATGTATTCATCCACCAACTGTTTGACTTTTGCCAAGTCTTAGGCAAGACTCTGGGTCCAGAAGCTGCAGGGGGAGTCTGGAGGCTTTAAAGGGGAGCCAGGAGATTTTGCTGTCCCTTGCAGCACCTGCAGGCCAGTGGGAGACACGGACAAGTGAACAGATGGTGACAGAGTAGTGGAAAACTAGGACTTTTGGGAGACCAGGCAGGGGTAGAGAGCTGCTCCTGAGATAGGGTGTGATAGATACATCTGTGGATGAGCAGAAGGGGTTCCAATAGGGAGCTACAGGCCTACTTCCTGTTGAAGCTGGAGTGGCTTCCCCTGGATGTCTGTCCATCTCTATATGTGGGACAAGACAGATTGGGACAAAGCCGAGGAACCAGGTGCTTCAGTCACCTTGGGAGGAATGGATCTGTTCTGCTCTAGACTGGACAGTCCTTCCATAGAGCAACACCAACTCCTTGTGTCTGGCCACATAACCCTTGCCAGCAGCAGCACCTGGATCTGCCAAGCCCCCCCCCCTTCCAGGGACTTCCCTACATAAGCTTCTCCACAGTCACCCTCCTTCTCATCAGGGGGAGCGTGAGGCATCCTCCCCCTGGCCCTGGGACAAACTGCTTCCTATCCGTAAAATCTGGTGATTCACACAGTCACCCTGGCTGGGAAGCCACTTAGCTGCTACGTTCCTATGTTACAGGGAATGCTCAGCTTTCCCAGGAAGTCCTGGGGTGCTTCCTGTAGCTCTCTCAGGAGCAGCCGCTGGATTCTTACCCCTGCACTCTGACTCTGGCCATGCATAAGACTCCTGCGCTGCTTCTATCCAAGACTAGACGTAGGCCACCATGCTAGCCTTAGCCGCAGAGCAAATCTGTGCTGTTTGGTGAAGATCCTGAGATCCAGTAAATTCCCAGATGCTGCCAGTCCAGGTGTCACGTGTGGAGAGCCTCTAGTATCCTAGGAAACAGATGGGCTATGGGGTCTGAATCCAGGCCATGAAGGTCCAGATTCTTACTTGGGTGGCTGGATCCTTCTGCGCCTCCATCTCTGGGTCTGAAGAGTAGGGCTTACTGTAATAGCTCTTTGCTGGGTTCTTGTGAGCGTGGCCTGTGGAATGGTGCTGGTGTGCATCAGGAAAGCTATGAGGTACCCAGAGAGCTGTTAGAACAAACACCACAAAGTGAGTAAGCAGAAACATCAATCTTTTATCATCGTGCAGTTGTGGAGGCCAGGAATCTGAACTGGAGAAGTCCAGAGCCCTTCTCCCCTGAGCTGTGTTCCCCCTGGAGTCCCCGAGCTGAGCCCTCCAGAGGAGCCTGTGGGGTGGGATGGTGACTCATTACCGCTGATGTCATCTTCAGGAGTTGAGGCCCCGCTCACACTCAAAGAGCCTTTGTTCCCCAAGTGGAAAGCAAAGTCCTCGCACTCAGAGAATTGACTGCAAACTTTTCCCTGGTGCCCTTGGTATCTCTGGTTCACTTGCCACTTGTCCCACAGCCTCTGGGGTGACATCACACTCAGGTTCCGAATCAGGTATGGGAAGGCAGGTGAGGAGAGGGATCAAAGGCTCACACCGCAGAGCCCTCGGCTCACTTGCTGAGGCTCAGATATGGATCCTGTGGGGAGGCTGGTTCCTCTCTCTCTCTCTCTCTCTCTCTCTCTCTCTCTCTCTCTCCCCACATGTACATGCTAAGTGAACTGAGTCCCAGAAAAGGAATGAGGCCGTGTACTGCAAGCTTGCTTTCTGCAGATTATTTCTTTCTGGCTTTCTTTAGCCAATTGCATTCTTTCCTTCCTGGCTCAGAGATGTAAGATGCTCGTGAGGCTAATCTGGGACATGGTATGTTGAATTGGGGGGTAGAGATCAACAAGAAATCAACTTCTCTAGGCCTCTGACTCTAACCCAAGTGATCCATGCATGTCAGGCCCTGTGTTTAGTCCTATGTTCATCGTGTATTCTCAGCCAGGGTCTATGTCCACACAATATACACTGGAAGGCTTCAGCTCAGAGAGGCCACGTGGCTAGCCCATAGCCACCCAATTGGTAGGTGGCAGGCTCAGGACCCAGTGTATATCTACCTGATGTTGAAACTGGCCTATGGCTATTACCTGTGACAGGGCATCACACCCGCCCAGGCCAGAGCCTAGAGAATTCTACTTCCTTGAGACCAATCAGGAGGGGGACAACCATCAGCACTTGTCGTCCTGCTGTTTATATCCTGGTTGCTAGATGTGAAGTGGACCAACAGTTCCTTCTACTTTGTAGAGAATCAAGCCTGAGGAGGAGCAGGTCTGGCAACCTGTTGAGTTCTAGGCACAGACAAGCCCGCAGCAGAAGGCCATGGATAGTATTGACTCTTGTCACTCAGTTCATTCCCAGGTCACTTTTGCTAAGGCTTTGCTGGGAACTGAGAGGTAAGCTGGAGTGGCCCACATGGAAGCCCACGAAAAGACACAGCAAGTACATAGGAAGAGAGGGGCTCCACAGAAGGACACTGAAGTGCTGGAGCATAGAAGGTGCTTCCATGGAAAACGCCATGAGAACTGTGGAGACGGCGGGATGCAGCGGGCAAAGCCCTCTTCCTGTCTCATTGCTGATCCTGGACTGGGCGAGCTGTTCTCTCTAGGAATCTCTTGTGAGAAGTGAGAGAGTATGGGAGGAACAAGGGAGGGGATGACTGGGAGGCTGAAGAGGTTACCACTGGGTAGATCTACTTGCCAGTTTAAGACCAGAGAAACAAACTGTAGCCCTAAAACCCCAGATCCTAGACCCTTACGAACCATCCTCTCTATGAGTTAGAATAGAAAGGGGAAGGAAAGACGGAGGTTCTAGAGCAGAGGAGAGAGGGAAGGAGGGAGGGAGGGAGGGAGGGAGGGAGGGAGAGAGAGAGAGAGAGAGAGAGAGAGAGAGAGAGAGAGAGAGACTTGCTTGAGGGAGTGCTCACACAGTAACTTCATTGAGAAGGAAAATTCTTTCGCTATATATGAAAACCGGAAAAAGGAAGAGGCGTTCTCAGTTTACTTGGAGAAAAATGCTCTTCTGTGATTCAGAAAAATGGGGTCTTTGATCACCGCCCGGCCAGGTCTCCTTTCTAAGTGGGTCCAGGGCTTTTCCCCCGGCAGGAAAACATTCTTCTAAGAAATGCTTTGGGAGGTAGGTTTGTCTAAGAACCTCTTGCACTTGGCTGTGTGGCCTGGAGGGTGCTGTGTTCGTGTCCCTCACGTAGGGAGTCAGGGAGCCCCAGGGTCTCTTGAGACCGGAGGGTCCATGCAGGTTCCTTCCAGGGTGGGGCTGCTTTTCTTTACAGGCAGTGTGATGACATTATCGAGGGCACTGCGGCTTCCCAGTTCTAGCGAGGCCAGGAAGTCTGTGGGAGAATTGTTCTCCTGGCCCTCACAGGAGTCATTTCTTCCAGGCCTGAAGGAATCGCTGCCTTGGGTGGCTAGAAAAACGGGGAGGCAGACGAGGAGGATGGGGGATTGGAGGCACTCCGTCCTGGCAGGGGCCTTGGGAAAACATTTAGGCCAGACTCTAGCTCGCAGATACAGAGCCAGAGACTTGGAAGAGGCAAAGAGACTTCTGAAGCCACGTGTGGAGTTGATGACTGGAGGCTGTCTTAAAGGCTAGTGCCATTTCTAGTACCCTTGTGACATCTGAGAGACCACCGTATGGAAGCTGACATTTTTGTCTACCCAGGGGCCAGAGCTCTGCCAGCTGGCGGGGTGGGGCAGCCACAGGGAGGCTAAGCTTAGCTCAGCATGAGCATAAACCTTGAAGACTTAGGATTTTCTTAGGGCTGTTGACTGGGAGTGAGCGCTCCAGCAGTGGAGGTGAACAAGAAGAAAGCAGGTGGACTTTGATGGACGTGGACTGGAGGACATTGTCCCCACGAAGAGAGATTTCTTTGTCTGAAGTCTGCAGCTGGTTAAACTCCTCACATCTTTTCTTTCCAGACAGTGAGAGCCAGAGAAACCACGGGTGTGGGTGTGCCTTAAGCACACCCCAGTCCTTGGGGTCAGCTTTCTGCATGGATGTTCAAGAAAAAAATCTTAGATGGGCTGTTATCAGGGGCCTGTATGTGGTTTCAGCTATGTGGAGGCTGAGGCAGGGGGTTTTCAAGTTCAAGGCCAGCTTGGGCAATTTAGTGAAAACATGTCTTGAGATAAAAAGTAAAGAAGGCTAAGGGTAGATAGATCCAGCAAGGCAGATTTGCCTAGCATCTGTGAAGATGGAGAGTCAATACTCAGAACTGAGGACAAAATATATTAATAATCCTAAGAAGGGTAGGCATTTCTGTTCCCAATAAGATAACTGGGGAGTGACAAGGATGATATAGGGGTCCTCTTTCAGCCTTAGAGAGGTAGTTGAGGTAAACACAGAGAATTCTGGACTGGAGGAGCCATGATAGGGTTCTAAGGACAGCCACTCCCACTTTATCCTGCACGGCCCCTAGACATGCTACACCCACCATGGAGAGTCCTTGACCAGAGGGACTACACACACCATAGATGAAGATCAGCTAAGTGTTCTGTCAGCTTTCTTGGCATGAGTGGGAAGGTCGGCCAAACGGAGAAGAATATCTTTGCCTCCCCAGGCAATCCACGTTAGAACACAGGATGAGAGCTCCTCTGGGTTCTAGGCTCAGCGTGGCCACAGAGTACGGCATGATGTCATGCCTCTGCTCCCAGCCGCTTTCAGATCTCTGTGGTTGGCTTCTGGGTTCCTCATGGTTCCTCAAGCCAAGCACACTCAGTATTCCTCGGACCCCCGGGCGGGAAGTTCTGAGAAGACGCTGGTCCCCGTGCAGCCGCTAGGGGCTGCTGCCGCTCCCGGTGGTGGAGTGTTCCTGGCTGTGCAGCAAGGCTCTTGGGACTTCTCCATATCCCAGCCTTGTCCTGGTGCCAGAGGAAAGCAACTAAGTCTCTTGAGGCCTTAAATGCTGACAAGCAAGAGCCCTGGGCTCAGGTCCCAGATGGTCATCTGTGGGCTAGAGCTTTGCAAAGCCAGATACCGTTCCCTAGGGACACCAGGCTCCAAAGCCCAGACAGGAGACCCCACAGAAAGGGAAACTGAGGCTGGAGGGCAAAAGGAGACACAGGTGTCCAGGGGTCTGTGGCAGAGAGGAGGGACCTTGTTTCTTGCCTCCTCCAAATGCTGAACGGACTAGTCCAGTTTGTTTCTTCACTGTTAGGATTCTTTCCTGGTTTTCATGGAAACTGGCATCCGGACCCTTGGGGAGAGAGTGGCACCCTGTGGGGACTGCTCAGATTTTCCTTTTCTCTAAAGCCTTCTGATGATTTCTCCCTATGCCCTGGGGAGGGGCCACCCTGAAATCACCGAGGATTCTGCCCCGAAGTTTCCAAGGGTAAGAGGCCCAGGCTGTTTCCGTCTGTCTTCCTTTCCCCAGGCCACGTTGCAGACGACCAGCTCTGCCAAACCCTGGGAGTGTACAGGGAGGGATGCTTGTAGGACGAAAGTGGAATTCCTTGTGTTGGGTACAATTGACCGAGCCTGGAAATACTGGTGAGAAGATGCAAAAGATAGTATTAGGGTGCTGGAGAGATAGTTCTGTGCTTAAGGGCACCCACTCTCTGGCAGAGCACCTGGGCTCACCTCCCTGCAGCCACACAGTGCCTCGCAAACATTTCTCATTCCAGTTCCAGGGGATCAGACATTCTCTTCTGACCTCCGCAGAAATTGTGTGCACATGGTGCAGGGACATAAATACAGGCAAACACTCATACATTAAAAAAAAAAAAAAAACTTTAAAAAAAAAATAGTAGTGACTTAGCAAACAGCATGAGAAAAGAAGAAGAGAAGGAAGAGGGAAGGGAAGAGGGGAGGATAAGAAGATGATAATTTCTGTGTCCCTCACACTCCACTGGATAGATCCAGAAACTCGTGTATGTTAGGCTCTACCCTGACCCCAGATGTGCCCAGAATGGAATTCTGATTCCGTGTTGAAGGAACCAGGGAGCTCCTGAAAGCATTGGAGCTTGCAAATAGCATGAATGGATAACCGCTAACCGTTCCTAAACAATGAGCTTCTGGTTCAGTCTGGTTCAGCTCCCTCTGCATCTTCAGCACTATACGAGGCACAGCATGGGGACAGACTTTATTTAAACAATGCGCCCCCCACCCCCATGAAACAACTCCTATGCATTAAAGAAATAAAGGAGCAACACTGACGTTAAAGCCAAGCCCACGAGGTGTTTGAGGGCAGCAGCTATGCACAGACAGCTCATCTTGTTTAACCCGGTGCAGATTGGGGAACTGAGTTCAGAGACAGGGAGGGGTTAGCTCATGAGCACAGCTGAGCCGTGAATTTGAGCCCCACCTCTCCTGCCTGGGGGCTCACTGCTTGCTCTGAGGCTGTGTGACTTCCGAAGAGGCTCCCTGGGGGATGGAAGGAGCTTGCATGTCTAGATGACTGGATGAGCACGCAGGTGGTTGTAGGGTGTGAGGCTGGAGGCTGGCCCTACTGACACTCATTAGAACTTCAGACTCGGAGCCTGGATGTTGGTTTAGCCAGCAATTCCATCTTAGCCAAATCAGCAAGCCCCAGGCCAGAGGAAAACCCAGTCTCTATGGTTCCTGAGGTTGACCACTAGCTTCTGCATATGCATTCATTCAAATGTATACACACACACACACACACACACACACACACACACACA
>NC_034595.1:1833721-1838721 GCF_900095145.1 Mus pahari
CACACACACATACACACACACACACATCACACACACACACACACACACACACACACACACACACACACACACACGGACAAGGATGGGACCCATTCATGCCAGTTTGACCTCCAATTTAAGAACTACATAGAAAAACAACAAGATAATTATGATAGTGAGAGAAGTGTATGCTGAATGTTCTAGACGCACAGTTTTGTTCAACACATGAAATTGCCCTATGAAAAATGTTAAAATCTGTGGAAAAGTGTGAGCCATTTCAATGACCCCAGGCCAGAGAGTCCTATTAACAGCCCCCACCATCAGAGTTCCCAGACTTCCAGGCCTGGTTCCTCCAAGATGGAGAGATTTCTTCCCACCAGCTGTGACCTCCTTCTCTCCCTTGCCCCCAGCACAAAGCCATCCCAGGACAAGTCATGGACCAAATTGCTGAGCCTGTTTCTCTTGGCTCCCAGGCTCCTCCTTCCTGCCCCTCGTGGCTGCCTGAGCAGGTGGCCTTTCCGCTGGAAGCCAGGGATAAATGAGCCAGCAGGCACAGGCCCAGCTCTGAGCGTGGGTCACTCCAGGCCAGGGGTCGTTCCCCACCATACCACGCCGTGGGACCATGCCTGTGGAGGAAGGCGGGGCTGCTGAGAGCAAGGCTGAGAACCAGGGCTTGTAGCAGACTCAGCGGCTCTCTTTCTGAGGCTAAGTCAGTGGAAACAGAGCCTGTGGCCCAGCGCCTGCACACTTGTCCTCTCTTGCTGGTCTGAGATCTTCGGATGAGGGTGGGGACAGAGAGGGTGTCTGGAGAGAGTCTGCAGACTACAGCTTTTGCTAACTTTATGCCTTGCAAGCTGTACAGCTTGCTGATAACTTGGACTCCATGTCACCACCCCATAGGATCTCCGTAAGGGAAGTGGGCAGGAAGGTCCCCTGTCAACCTGGTCATCTACCCAAAGGCTGCATGCATGTCTGGTAGAGGCTGGAGGGGAACCCAGTTCTGACCAAAGTTAAAGGAGTTAAAGCAGCCTGCTTCCTCTTCATCTCCCCTTTGCCAGCTGGCACACTATGAGCTAGTGTCTGGAAGGGCTAAGTAGCCAAGGATCTTGGGGATTTGTGATTTGGAGTCTGGGTAACCCCAGATTCTGCTGCTAGGCCTCAGGACCATGTCTGTCCCACCTTTCCATCAGTTCCCTGGCCCATAAAGCAAGGAGGTCGATTGATAGGATAATGGGAAAACACACTTTAAACAGATACCTGGAAATAGGAATTCATGAGATGGCCACGTGCAAGTCTAAATGAGCCCTCATCTGATCCCTGGACGTGAGCCAGCCCACTTACCCTAAGGGACCCACAACTTCTGCAGACGCTGAAGGGTCCCACCAGAGAGCTTTCCCTCCTCCCAGTAAAAGAGAGGGGAGAGGATGAGGGGACAAAGAAGGGGGTCACACACTTTGGGCTTGGTGTTTTATCTAGAGCTGTGACAGGGAGGGGGGAACCTGAGTGGACCTTTCTTCCTTCTCCCCCTTTCTTACAAAGGTGGCTTCACCCCAATGAAAAGCATGTTGTTAAATTTCCTTCCTTTCTCTTTCTCTCTCTCTCTCTCTCTCTCTCTCTCTCTCTCTCTCTCTCTCTCAGATAGGGTCTCTCTATGTAATCCTGACTGTCCTGGAACTCATTATGTAGACCAGACTGGCCTCAAGACTCATAGAAATCCACCTGCCTCTGCCTCCTGAATGCTGGGATTAAAGGTATATGCCCTGTGCCTGGCACAAGTCCTTAAATTTCTAAAAACAGATTCAAGGAGTTAAATAATCTGGTGTGTTATTTTTCACACCAGGTGACTGGTGCAATGTAAAGTTACCCAGTGAAGAGGCACATTGTCTGTGCTCCGGTCTCTACCTCCTATCTGGACACAATTTCTAGCCCCAGTTTCTTGGAAATCCTTCTGGAGTGATTCTAATATATTCTACTACATGCATTGATTATGCATGTGGGAACTTGACAGATATACTTGAATTAAGAGCTTTGATGCCTCTAGACAGCACCATCTCTTGGGCTACCTTACACATGCGGCTCGTTGTGGCTAAGAACATGACTGTGGCCTTTAGTGTCCTCTGCATGCTTATGTATTTTCTACATGCTGGCCCAGGCTCTTCCTGCTGGTAATTATTCTTTCCTTTTTACTGACTGTACCCTGGTTACTACTCAGATCATTGCCTAAGGACTCACAGCATTTGGGAGGCTACACTCAATTCCCTTGAGTGAATATATTTTATCATTCACACTGGGTCAAAGAATACACACGCATTGGTACTTTTGGAAGGTGTCAGACTGCATCCCATGGATGTGACACAATTTAGGATTTCAGTAGCAGAGCAGGAGATGGGCCCATGCTGCCTCAGCTCTTGCCAGCATTTCGATTAGCCAACGTTCTGATCACTGCCAATCTGATAAGGAAAATGGGTTGGCCTTGCAGCTCTGCACTTCTTTCATTGTGAGGTCAAACGTTTTCCATATACTTGCATCTGAGCCGCCTTCGTTTTTTCCTGCTGTCTATGGAACTCCCTAGTCTTCACCCACCGCTCTGCTGCCTTGTGGCATTACCCATCTGCTTTGCGTGTTAAAGGAGTGGGTTCATTGTGACGTCAGGTTTCTACTTTTTCTGTTGGCTCTTGGTTTTTAAGCGGACATTGCGGGGATTAATATTATTATGATTTTAAAAAAATGTTTTGGTCCTCAGATCTTTACTTCTTTGTAGGCAAATTTAACCAGATTTATGTCTTTAAATTATGAAATCACTATTGTAAGCCTTTGCTTTGTCTAGTTACATTTAACCAGATTTATTGTTCTTTTAACCTATGCCTTGTGGGGCTTGTGCCTCAAACTAAAATTATGTCTTTCTGTTTTAAAGCAGGCTATAAACTGCAGAGGATAGCATTCAGTTGAGAATTAAGTCTGAGTTCATGACTGTTGGACACTTTCCCTCTATTAACCTTGGCTTTGTGTTCTGTAAAATGCGGAGGTTGGAAGTTTCCATCCTCCCTTCCATCCATCCATCCATCCAGCCAGCCAGTCAGCCGTCCGTCCGCCCTTCTGTCTGTCCATCCAGCCACCCATCCATCCACCCATCCAGCCATCCATCCATCCATCCATCCTTCTGTTGACTCCTTACTTTGTTCATTTTTATACCCATCCTCACTGGCCTGGGTCCTGGGAACCATAAATGGTGACATCCTTGTCCTCATTATTCACTGGGGGTAAAAACAAGCAGCCTTTGGAGATTCTGTACCACTGACCACACCCACGGGTGTCCTCGGATGCCCATGCTGAGGGGAGGCAGAGAGACTCACTTGGGAGAGGTCCATGGGGCTTTTTAACTACAGCGAAATGTTTAATTTTTGAAATGTTTATTTTGATTATTATTCTAATTGTGTGTATGTGGGTGGGTGTGGGTACATGAGGGCAGGTGCCTGAAGAGGCCAGAGGTGTCAGAGCTCTCAGGGGAAGGGGCTGTGATAGAAGACCACAGTGTGGATGCAGGAGGCTTACGGTGCAGCTCCACCAAGAAGAGCTTATGGGTAGTGAAGGGGAAATAGCTGCAGGGGAGGGAGGCCTGGACTGAGTCTTGAGGAGGAAGAGGAGCAGGGAGAGAAGGAGGAGCTATTCTGAAAGGTGATTGGGTGGATGGGTGAGTGTTATAGGGAAAGCATTTGGGGGTAGATGTAGGTCTGCAACAACAGAGGAGCACTCTAAGAGTCATTGTAGATTATCTTAGGAGGGCAGGGGAGAATGGCTGGGCACAGACAGAAAAGGTCTCTCAAGTCCCTGGGTGACCGCCTGACCCTGGAGACCACAGATGGCCATAGAAGATTTCTAAGCAAGGACTCTATGTGACCCAATTTTCTCTTTAGGTAAAGAGGGCGGCTGTCTTCATAAAAGTTGTGAAGTGTTTCCAGTGAAGTGTGTCCTGAAGCGTCCTCGTGATCACCATGGCACACATTATTAATCCTGGCACTGGGGAGCAGAGGCAGGAAGATCTCTGTGACTTTGGGGATAGCCTGGTCTATAGTGGATCACCGGGCCAGCCAGGGCTACCTAGTGAGACCCTCTTTACAATAGCAACAACAACAACAACAACAGCACAGTGAATACCTCCTTGGAACCAATGCTAAGAATTAAACACAGCGAAGCTGGAGAGGCGGCCCAGAGATGAGAAGACCATATAGTACTCTTCCAGAAGACCTGGATTACATTCTCAGCTCCCACCTCAGGCAGCTCACACGACCTGTAACTCCAGGGCGCTCTGACACCTCTGGCCTCTTCAGGCACCTGCCCTCATGTACCCACACCCACCCACATACACACAATTAGAATAATAATCAAAATAAACATTTCAAAAATTAAACATTTCGCTGTAGTTAAAAAGCCCCATGGACCTCTCCCAAGTGAGTCTCTCTGCCTCCCCTCAGCATGGGCATCCGAGGACACCCGTGGGTGTGGTCAGTGGTACAGAATCTCCAAAGGGCACTTTAGCAGCAGCCGGTGAAACTGTAAGTGAACAGACCCATGCCACCCACAAACCGCTGTCATCTGTGCAGTGGGATGGCCTGTGCCCATAAGCAGAGGAGGCGAGGATGAAGGAATCTGTAGCAAATTGGTCTGGGAAGTCACATAAGCCTCCCTCTCCATCACCAGAGAAGCAACCCTGCCCACTGCAGCTCGTGCACCTGTGCTGCCCACTGCAACTCATGCACCTGTGCTGCCCACTGCAACTCATGCACCTGTGCTGCCCACTGCAGCTCGTGCACCTGTGCTGCCCACTGCAACTCATGCACCTGTGCTGCCCACTGCAACTCATGCACCTGTGGTAGGAGGGGGGCTCCAGCTTCCACAAGGATTAATCAGAAAATGATGATGTTGGGGGAAGAGGAGAGAAAGACGTGAGGGACGGGCAAAGGCAGCTTGTCAGTGTTTGTGTGAGGGTTGGAGGCATCTATGGTGGCCCTGTACTGTGTTAC
>NC_034595.1:1840251-1891072 GCF_900095145.1 Mus pahari
CACTTTGTAGACCAGGCTGGCCTCGAACTCAGAAATCCGCCTGCCTCTGCCTCCCGAGTGCTGGGATTAAAGGCGTGCGCCACCACGCCTGGCTTACAGCCATGTTTTTATGTGGAGGCTGAGATCCAAGTTCAGGTCCTCAGATTTTCATGGTAAACACTGCTGACTGAGCCACCTCCTCAGCTCACGTATGTCCCCCACTGTGATTAAATATACCTAGCATTTGTCACTCTGACCTTTGGACGAGTCTTCATATTACTCTTTATATTCTTCTATATAACCAAAACATGTTATGGCTTAAATACCCTCACATACAGGCACATACAGACATACATAGACATATACACACAGATACATGTACATACAGACACACACCAAGGCACACACACTGTCAGGCACACATGTGCTGGCCACTGGCTGTGTGACTGTGACCCTTACCTCAGGGTCCTGTTGGTGTTCGGGATCTGCCCTCAGCTGAGTTTCATCCAGAACCCTGTGACAACCCCTCTTCTCATCAAACCCCGATACCAAGCCAACTGGAAGTCAGGGTAGCTATGGCTCGCAGATCTCCCCATCACTGACTGTGTATCCTCAGGCCAGGATTTCATGCCCTAAGCCTCAGTTCTTCATCCATAAAATGGGTCAGTAGCAGTTGGTTTCCAGGACTGATGAAAGGACAACAGAATACAACAGATGAAACTGTTTTCAGCAGTGATGGCTCTGCACAAGGAGTTCAAGGATCCAGTCCAGGGAAGTCTTGACTGTTGTGTAGATGCAACAGGAAGGGTTGTTGTGTCTACTGATTTTGACTGGGGACTACACGGATGGTATTCTACTTTACTCTCCTGTTGTGAGCAAAAGCAACTTGAGGAGGAAAGGGTTTATTTCACCTTACTCTTCCGAAACGCTATTTAGCACTGAAGAAAGTTGGGGCAGGAGCTTGAAGCAGAAACCACAGAGGAACACTGCTTGACACGCCCTAACCTCTGCTCAGCGAGCTTCTCACATAGTCTAGGACCCCCTGCCTTGACTTGACAAACCCCACAGTGAATTGCTGCCCTCTACACAAATTGGCCATCAAGAAAATGGTCCCCCAGAGCGCAGTTATAGAGAATGCTTCAATCGAAACTCCCTCAGATAATTCTGGGCTGTGTCAAGTTGACAGTTGAAGCTAAGAAAGATGGTCTTGATCATTCATTTGGGCTGTCCTTTGGCTTCCTTGTGGGATAGACAGAGAATCTTAGCCACGGACTAGGGGCCTCTGACTGTTGGCTATAGTCCAGGTGGCCTAGTTCTGCCCTGCTGTCTGTCTGCCACTGCTCCATTCTGAGGCTCATTGTTCTAGGATCTGACTCTGGCCCGGAAGCCGCGTCCTCTGGCTCGGTGGCACTGGGTGTGTCCACTCTACCTGAGTCCTGCACTCCTCTCTCGATCAGTTCTGTCACTTCCGAGGCAGCTCAGGGATGTGTGTTGGTCACTGGAGCAGCCTGTAGCTTTTGTCCATGAACAGCGGTTGGACCCGGGGTCCTTTTTGGGCCACCGCACTGGAGGTCTGTCAACCTCACCAAGCTTGCTCATGAAGAGCACAGACTTGAGTCGGGGTATATCTCGTTTTGAATTTTGCATGTGAATCTTGCTTGTAAATTTGTTAGCTTCTAGCGGCCTTGGTTTTCTCAGGAGTAAACGGAAATAACAGTATCTAACCTTGTGGGGGGCTCGAGTGAGGATGAAGTCAGCTTAATCACGTGAGCAGTGCCTGGTACAGAGAGAGCGCTGGGATGCAGGTGCTGCTGCTGCGCCTGATGATGATGATGATGATGATGATGATGATGAGTGTTTACCACTATGAAGCAAAGCTCAGTTGTGCTGGACTCCATGGAACACTGCCCCCTCCCTTTGTGCCTGCTTTACCCCTGTGCTCTGAGGCACGTAAACAGATAACCTCATTGTATTGCTTGTAAAACAAAGCAATCCAGTGATTCCACTTGGTTAAATAATCTCCATTAACTTGGAGATTTCTAGAAACATATTCTAGAAATGATTTGTGTTTTTCCAAACTGTAGATCACCACGCATTAGTGGGCAGGACAATTAGTGAGCCTTCCCAACGTGGTTTTAATTTTTAAAAGAGAAAAACAACAATTAAAGGGGAGGAGAAAACAGAGGAAGTCCCGGTGAGCGTTCACAGTCACCACGCGGCGCTTTCTAAAATGGTGTATCTGAGTTACAGTCGTGTGTTTTTGTGCCCAGTGTATACCACACTACAGTACTGGGGCTTGTTTCAAAGGTTTGAGAAGCTGCCATTCAGAAAGTCTCCTTTGAGTGGATTCCCATGGAATCCTTGTTCCAGCAGAGTGGACTCACGACCTCTCTCTCTCTCTCTCTCTCCCCACCCCCCCTCCCTGCAGGGTCAGCCTCTCCGGTCCACCTGGACCTCACAGAGCTCATTGGTGTCCCATTACCCTCATCTGTGTCCTTTATCACCGGCTATGGCGGTTTCCCGGCTTACAGCTTTGGGCCTGGTGCCAACGTTGGCCGCCCCGCCAGGACCCTCATCCCACCGACCTTCTTCAGAGATTTTGCCATTGGTGTGGCAGTGAAGCCCAATAGCGCCCAAGGGGGCGTGCTCTTTGCTATTACCGATGCTTTCCAGAAAGTCATCTACCTGGGCCTGCGGCTTTCGGGTGTGGAGGACGGGCGCCAGCGGGTTATCCTCTACTACACGGAACCAGGCTCCCACGTGTCCCGTGAAGCTGCGGCTTTCTCCATGCCGGTGATGACCAACAGGTGGAATCGTTTTGCTGTGACTGTCCAGGGGGAGGAAGTGGCCCTTTTCATGGACTGTGAGGAACAGAGCCAAGTCCTTTTCCAGCGATCGTCCTGGCCTTTGACCTTTGAGCCCAGTGCCGGGATCTTTGTGGGCAATGCCGGAGCCACAGGGCTGGAGAGATTTACGGTGAGTTTCAGTCCACTCCCCACAGACCAGGGAAGTTTAGTCATGAACTCACACACGCTAAGGAGGAACAATGATAATTGTTATTTGACTCTCATGCTCTCAAAAGGCATGCACACCATGTGGGAAGGACTCTGCGCTTTTTGGCCCATCCTGTAATCTCAGCACCCAGGAGACTGAAGCAGGAGGCTCACGAGTTCGACGCCGGCCTGGGCTACATTAGTAAATTATAGGCCTGTCTGGGAAAATAGTCAGAACTGCTTTATTCACTGAAAGCCATGACTGAAAGAGTCGACCCTGCTAGTCTCAAATGATTTAATTTCCACATGCAGATGGTAGTTGTGTTTAAGTTATTTCTGTAACCCTGGACAAATCTGAACCACTGAGATGCGCAATCACTTCTCTGTCCTCTTTTCAACAGTATGTCCTAAAACTAACAAGCCAGAAGACTGACTTGACTATCAAAGCAGGTGCACTCTGAAGAAAATAACCGGTATCAGAGGTGCTAGGGTGACCCAGGCGCACTAGGGAAGCCAGGAGGCCTGGCTCAGACCTGCAATTTCAGCACTCAGGTTGCCATGAGTCATGAGTTCTAAGCCAGCCTGAGCTACAGAGTGAGTGCCAGGTTAGCCTACAGACTGAAAGATCCCGCCTCAAAACCCAGTGTATGAATTTTAGCAATCCAGAACCAGGCAGATCTCTGTGAGTTCAAAGCCAACATGGTCCACCTGGTGAATTTCAGGACAGCCAGAGCTACTAAATGAGAGCATGTCTTTTTCCAAAACATAAAAATTTTAAAAAATATTTTTAAAATAAAATTTAAAAAAGAAAGAAAGAAAGAAAAAGAAACTCAACTCCCACGACTAACCAACCTAAAGGAAATGAAGAAGTCACCACTAGAGGGCAGAAATTGAATTTATCTGTAGCACAGTGGGGACGCTGAGGTTGTGTGTACATGCTACACGTGTGTGCTACACATGTGCACCTGCTGGTGTCAGTGTCTTTTGAAGTGTGAGCGCCAGATCTGGGGAGTGGGGTGGGGAGGCCGCTGGCCACTCGCCACATCACAAGAAAGTCTAGCAAGGAAGTTTTGAGCTTTGGGGGCAAAGGTAGACATGCTTCAGGGCCGGCTGCTGACCCTCAGGGGCCCTGGAGATGCTAAGAAGCTGCTATGGCTGTCCATATTCTGAACATATGCTAAGGGGGTCCATATTCTTATGGAGCAAACAAGGAGCGCCCCTTGACTGGAGAGCAGGAGGGGAGGTTACCCAGCATCCCTGGCACCTCCGTAGATAGCACTTTCCCATGCTGGTTCTTTGCAATGTCCTCGTTCGCCAGGACACTCCCGCCCTCCGTGGGCGTTATCATGTACACGTGTAACCCATGACTCTGGTTTCTCTCTTCCTCAGGGCTCCATACAACAGCTTACCATCTATTCAGACCCCAGGATCCCCGAGGAGCTGTGTGAAGCACAAGAATCTTCGGTGAGCCTCTGTGTCCCCCTGCCCCGCCCCCATCTCACCCAGGGCTCTGTGCCTCCATCCCCCAGTCAGCCAGGGGAAGGCTGGATGCCCATCCAGTTCTTCTCCCTCAGCGTCATGCTGCTGCCGCCGTCTAAAGCCTCTCATCATGGCCAGCACTGCCCCAAGTCCTATTTTGGGCTTTTGGCTTTCTTTCACTTTTTAAAGCTCTTCAGCCACCTCCTTGGGGTGGGGGCTGCGTGTCTTATAAGGTGTTCCTCAGGCTGTGGCAGTCAATGGCCTGGTTTCCAGCCTTCCTGCCAAGAAGGGTGTCAGGATTCTAAAATCAGAGCTAAAATGCTAAGATATTCTGGGTGTAAAGTCCTATAAAAATGAACCTAAATTTAGGTTCATTTTATGCTTGGCAAGTGAATTGATTCCTAAGCTGGGGGTGGGGTGGGGGCCAGGGAGGAAAGATGTCTCCTTCCTTCCTTCCTTCCTTCCTTCCTTCCTTCCTTCCTTCCTTCCTTCCTTCCTTCCTTCCTTCCCTCCAGGATCTGCTGGTAGTGACAGCCCCTTGTAGGCTGGGGATAAAGGGCTATACTTGAGGGGCCGTCCCCTCCTCCAACCTATAACAGGCACTTAGAGACACAGCTCAGTGAGAGAGTCTTAGACCTAGCTCAGCAGGTCAGGGAACAGAGGGGCAGGAGGAAGAGCTTCCAGACAGGAGCATCATGCCAAAGCCAGATGCAGGCCGGGTAGCGAATTCTGTGACTGTTGCTCTTTAAGTGACGTCAGCTTCTGAACACATTAGACGTTGGTTTCACTAATTTAGTGTTTTGTTTTTTTTAAAAAAAAAAAATCTGCACACCAGAGGTAGCATTTGGGCCTGTTTGAATTTCTGGACTCCTGAGCCAGTGCCATGCAAGAGAACTGGGAGACAGGATGAGGAAGTTGTCAAATATTTGTCTCTGCTCTGCATTCAAGTTGAAGTATAAATAACCCAGAGGTCCCAGAACAGAGGAACCTCTGCAGAGCCATAGCGCTGGCTCCTGGGCTGACACAGGGCTGGCTGTGAAGGTTAGGTGACAGCAGGAAGCCACCTTGGATGAGGGCTCCCTGAATGGGCTCCAGGGAGCATCTTGTACAGACCAGGAGCAGAAGGTAAAGTAACAAATTGTAGCAATAGCAGTGTGGACAGAAATAGAATAGCCAACCACACACTGGCTTTCCCACCCTGTCTCTGATCCCATGTTTGCACATGTACACACACACACAGAGGCACAAACACCACACATGCATGTATTCATATATACATTCATGTATGCATGTATATCACACAAACATGTATATATGTGTACACATGTCTTCATACACATATATGTGTGTGGATACACACATATGCATGCATACCAGACACAGATACACCCACACAGATGCAGTCAAACAGATGCACATACGTGCATGTAAATGCACATATACACATATATGCGAATGTACACGCATGCACACACAGCTCCTCCGCAGGAGTGTTTGTCAGTCTCTGACCTTCTCAGGTACCACAATCCAGTGTAGCCTGCTCTCATGCCTTGTGTGTGTCGTGACTTATCTCCTCACAGGCGTCTGGAGAAGCCAGTGGGTTTCAGGAGATGGATGAAGTCGCTGAAATCATGGAAGCTGTCACCTACACACAAGCCCCGGTGAGCATGGGTGCTACCCCCGTGAGTGGGTTAACTGTCTCAGGCTGCTGTCAGATCGGCAAGGTTAAGTACCAGATCCTCTGGGGGACTCAGGAGGGCCCTTTGCTGCCTCACACCCACACCCAAGCAAGCTGCCTATTTCCCAGGGTCGCCTGCATGCATGGCTATGAAAGACATGCAGAGGCATGTCTCTGTGGCCTTGGAGAATTGACTCAGACCCACTGAATTTCAGTTCTCTTCTACCGACTGATGATAGCATATAGATAGGGTCACTGGAGAGGTAGACAAGGCAGTCAGGAGTGAGCCTCAGAGAGTCCCCAGCATGAGGGAAATAACCCTGAGTGATACTGAGTGTTGTGTTGAACCCATGGCAAGGCAGCCCCCACCTCACCCCAGCACCCACATTTCTCCCTCCTGGGACTGTGTTCTGCTGCTGAAGAGAAAGGGGTTTCTAAAGTCTCAAGTCAGACCATGGCATTACAAGGATTTCCCCCTTTTGATAATAGCAAGGAGCGTCTGAGCTCCAAGCAAAGGCAGCTTCCAGGCTGGGCTCAGCACTCGGTTAAGGCTTCTGATAGAAGGCAGGGAAACAGACATAAGGCAGGGACTATACACTGTAGACCTCAGGCGGCAGGGATGTGGGCGTGGCAGATAAGAACCATAGTCTGTGAATGCTAGAAAGACTTAGATGTCTATAGCAGAGAGGGGACCTGAGCAAGCTGAGGGCACAGGTCTCCTGATATCTACGCATGGGTTATGGTCTGTAGGACTGTGGCAGTACACCCCAAGACCTTGGTCAATCTTGGCTGAGACGGGGACTGCCTGGGGGCAGTGTTGGAATCCTGTGTGTCCCTTAGGCTTAGCCACCCATGGGCACATCCTGGCACAGGTCAGTGGGCCACATGCTCAGGGCTCTAAGTATGATGCTGCTTTGTATATACAGGTTCATAATGTAGAGAAAGGGCTAACTCAGAACACTAACAACCTGGTGGTCCCCAGAGAGGCCAGAAAGGGCAGTCACAGGGGTGAGAGTGGGGCACGAATTTGGGAGGGGAACGTGGAGACAGCCATCTTAGTTCAAGCATAGAGGGCAAAGCAGAAGAGGAAGCGAGCTCATAGTTCTGTGGATACTATGTCTTCCTCATACCCTGCGTGGAAGGTGGTCCACCATGGCATCAATGCTTCAGATACAGGGACTGCTGTCCGGGGAGGGAGACAGCATCAGCCTGGAGAGGGTGTGACATTGATCTCTGAAGACCTGGAGAAGTGATGGAAGAGAAGTGGCTGGTGGCGTGGTGCCCTTGTAGTCTCTGGGGCAGATCCACTCTTTGCTTTCTCCAGCTCTTAGGGACCTGGGAGAAGGGCTGTATTCAGAGAGCTACCCACAGTAGGTCCTCACCCTGTTGCTCCTGGCTACTGGCCTTCAGCAGGAGACCTAATGTTTCGAAGTCAGCTTCCCCCATTAGTCCAGAGCATGCCTGCTCTGTGGATTGGTCTGAGAGGTGGACAAGCCACATGGTCCAAACACTCACGTAGACCGCGGTACACAGAAGTGGTGGGTAAGGGCTCGTGGTGGTCACTGCAGACTGGCTGGTGAGGATTTCAAGAAGCCAGGGAGCTCAGGGCCAGACTCAATGCAGCACATGGTTGGTTCCCTGTTCTTTTGGAATCCCCCCCACACACTGGCTTCCTGGTGTCTTGTTATGCAAACCCTCTAAGGTTGTCCTTTGCTTAAGAGAACTTCCCTAGGGCTGCCCTGTTGGTCCCAAAGCTGCTGGTTCCCAACACTCACATGGCAGACATACATCATCCTCAGGGTTCTTGTGTCCATCTACAGTCATCCCTTCACCTACACATGCTCACCCTCTAGAGGGCGCTGCTGAGTTCAGATTCATGTTAGGGCTTCTGAGGTCTGTTCTATAGGAGAGGGTATGGAACAGCAAGCCATGTTGTTGTTGAGGCCACATGGCCTGAAGGTGACAGAGCCACATCTTGGGCCACGCCGTCACTCTACCTTGAAGGGCATCATGGCTCTTTTTAGCACAGGGAATTTCCCTCTTGGTCTCAGACAGTCCCTCCTTTCTCTGTCTGGCTTCTTTTCTTGGTCAGAATCTCACTTCCCCATCTTCAGCCTTTGTAGCTTGCTACCCTCCAGGACATGGACCCTAACTGGCAAACAGAGCCAGAGATGGCCTGTCCAGCCCTCCCCGCTCGTCCCGTTTAGGGTCAGCACCTCTGCTGCCCCATGCCTTTCTCTCCTGCTGAGCCAGCTCCTGTTCATGTGCCTTTGCATTTCTGAAAAAACGTACCTTCTGCTGAGTTAGAATTAGCTTCTGTTTCTCAGCTGTGGCTGTCCACATGGTCACCTGTACCCAAATGTGCGTGGGACGGACAGAGGTCTTTACTAGAGAGGCTCCAGGGCTAATTCCCTGGGGCGTTCAGCGTGTCTGAGCAAAGCAAGAATCTACACTGGCAGAGTTCTGAGGGTGATTCCCAGACACAGCCAGGACCTCTCCCAGCCACACCTAAGGGCTCTCGGCTTCCCAGACATACCATCTGGGACTTCCAATTCCGACAGCTCGGTACAGTTCTGCTTGCCTGGAACTCCTACCTCCACCCGCCCTTCCTTCCTTCTGGCAAATTCTTATCCACCTCAGGATCCAGGCCAAATCCTCTCCCATGGGGCCACTCACTGCCATGCCCCCATTTCCAGCTTGGCTCTTGCTTCTGTTGTCCTGTGTGCTCTGTAATAACAGCCTGTGGGGCTAGTCTGTGCCCCCAGGGCTCAGCCCACAGCCAAGCACATAGCGGATCCACAGGAACCTACCTATGAGTGAGCACATCCGATTGTGACTGTGAGGGTGGGCAAACGCAAAGCAAGATACACAAACACACCTCCACAATAACTTGAAAAGGCAAGGAAGTCTTCAGACTAGATCTGCCTACACTGTCACAGCCCACACTTGGTTCCTCGCCTACATTCCTTCTGTAGCCATGAGCCGTGTGTGTTTGAGATGAGGTACCTCACTTTCTTCACAGAGTGGGATGCCTGGAATCTCACCCTTCCCCAAAGCAAGGCCCAGGCGGCCATGGCCGCCTGCCTAAGATTCAGTTAGACTTTGGCTGAAAGGCCAGTCAATGGCTCTTCCTGAGATCTCCTTGAGGGACAGCAGTAGCTCACCCTGTTCCAGGCTTGTCCTCCTGCTGAGATCTTGAGGGACAGCGGTAGCTCACCCTGTTCCAGGCTTGTCCTCCTGATTACCTCAGCTCTTGAGCCCCATGTGTCTTACAACGTACCCTTGCTTCCAGCCATTGGCATCCGTGCAGGCTACAGTTGGGCTTCCCTAGCTCCACTGGGGACCCATGGAAAATAGGGTCCCCCTGGACCTCTCGCTGGGGAAGGAGATGCACACCCCAGGGTGGGCCAGTCCCAGCTGGGTTGTATGGCTTTTCCTGGGGTTCTCACTCTTTCAGCACCCCTGCCTAGCTTCTGCTGTTTGGGTTTTTTTCAGTGCCTGACTCAAGGCCCCTGGCCTGGTCCTCAGCATCTCTAGTCTACTCCTTCAAGCCACTCCCTCCCTCACCACTGACCTGATCCCTTTTATCAGATTTATTTTTATTGTATGTGTATGAGTCTTTTGCCTACCTGTATGTTTGTGCATCCTATGTGTGCAGTGCCCACAGAGGCCAGAAGAGGGCACCAACTCCCCTGGAGTAAGAGCTAGTTGTGCAATACCAAACAGGTGCTGGGAATTGAACCTGGGTCCCCTGGAAGAGCTTGTGCTCTTAACCTCTGAGCCATCTCTTCATCTTCTGTGGAACTCTGAAGTCACCGGGCTCCTCCTAACAGTCCTCCCTGCTACGATGGGCTGAACATTCACTGTTTACCCAGTGGAGTCTGACATCAAGAGCTGTGCCTGATCTTGTCAGGGTGCCCGGGGAGTGCGGCGGCGGCAATGAGCCTGAAACCTTAGTGTCTTGACACAGCAGAGTTGGGTTTCTTTCCCACTCTAAGTACAGCATTAAAGCCTTGCACTCAAGCCTCCATCCTCCCCGGCGACCTGCTGGGGCTTAGAAAAATGAAGGGACTGAAGGCTGACAACCCGGGCTCTCACAAACTGCTCCCAGCATCTAGGGTTGATGCCCAGACATTTAACACCAGCAGAGTTTCCTGAATGTCTGAATTGCTTTATTTCCAGCTGTTGGGTTTTGTTTCCCCCTAGTTAGCAAGACTGGTTAAGACCTTACCTGGCTTTGGAGAAGCTATACAGATGCAGGTCTTCTGTAGAGGAAGGAAGTGGACACAGCCATCGCTGTCAGAGCCTTGTCCACCGTGCTGCTCTGGGGCTGGGTTTATCCAGTGTTACAGTGCAGCCTGACTCACTGAGATAACCGCCCACACATTCCTGAATCCAGCATCTGTTCTGGGCTAGCCCGAGACCCCAGCGTCCCAGAAGTATGGTCTCTGAGCTTAGAACCTTACTCTGAGATCAGCAATGTCTCCCCGGGCAGTGAGTTCGGGATGGAATGACACCTAGCACATACCTCTTTCTAACCTGGGAGGTGCGATGCTACCCAGAGACACAGCCAGTGTAGGCATTCAGGATTATTCAGAATTCCAAGGATAAATTATTTTCCTGATTCACTATTAAGTAAATTCCTTTTTACATAAATTTACTTTTTTAAAGTAAATTTACTTTTTAAAAGTAAATTTCATTTCTTCTCTCTTCAGCCTAAAGAATCACACGTTGATCCCATAAGCGTTCCCCCTACATCATCATCTCCTGCTGAGGACACGGAGCTTTCTGGTGAGCCGGTACCAGAAGGGACCCCAGAAACGAACCTGAGCATCATTGGACACCGCAGCCCTGAGCAAGGCAAGTCCTGACACATACGAGAGTGGCTGACACACACACATGAGAGTGGCTCACACGCACACACACAAACACACACACACACACAAGAGAGAGTGGCGGTCTGTCACCGAATGATCGACATGTATGCAACACACAGACACACGCATGAGAGTGGCGGTCTGTCACCGAGTGATCGACATGTATGCAACACACGTCATCATCCCATCCCCCTTCAAGGGAAGATTGACAGTTCACCCCTTAAAGACAGGACAGGGAAACTGAGTCACAGAGAAATCAGGTGACCCATTGAGGACTGCATGGCCCGTTAGCAGCGGAGCTGGCACTTGCTCTCCAGTGTCTGAGCTTGAAATTTTCAGACTCCCCTCTGCTCTCCCTATAGGAAAGCTTAAAAGAAGCATTACAGCTAATTGAGTACCTACTGTGTGCCGAGTATGTCCATACTTCTCCAGCCACCGTGCCATCTAGTCAATAGGGCTAGCTGCAATTTTACCAGTGGAAAAAGCTAGCCCCTGGAAAAGACCAGGGAGTGTGTTCACAAGCTCACAGCCCCATCTCTGAATCTTCACTTGTTCTGACTTCTGCGACCCACTTTCTGGGTCTCAGAGGATCTGGTCAGCTACCTGATGGCTAGAAACAGGCATGGTCACCCAGTGGGTAAATGACAACCTAATGCAAGCCTCAGATCCCTACCTGCTGTTCCTCTGCTTCTGCCCCTGCCCCGCCCCACCACTAAGGTACACAAGCAAAAGCCCAGAGAACATCTGTGATTCCCCCTAAGCAGCAAACTGACATGAACCCATGGCCTGAGAATACACTTTCACGGAGGGCAGTCATTTGTAGCCCTAGCTGCGGCCAAGGCCAGAGCTCTGAGATGTAGCATCAAGGTGATTGCCAACAGCACCGTTCATCCAAATTGCCTGTAGCAGGGATTTGTTGAGCAAACACGATGTCCTGTATCCATGCGATGGGGGTGATCTGATGAGTTAGGGACATGCTGTGGAGTCTCCATCATAAGAGTGGATTTCAAAACTACTACCGCCAACGCTATGAACACGCGTTATTCTCATGTGTGGGGGATACATTAGCCATTTGGTACAACATCCAATGTGGGGTAGGACTGCAGGTGGTTTTGATTCTCACTGTTTAACTTCTGTGTTTCAAAACACCTTTTACGGCAGTAGCGATCCTCTCTTCACTTCTGCCATTGGCTAGTGGGAGTTATTTTAACAACTGAACTTGGGGAGTCTGTGGGTAAGACACCAAGAGGACTAGACAGGAAAATTATAAATAATTTAATAACGTTATAATGAAACTAAGGAGTCTTGAAGATGTGGCAGTGGGAAGCCCGGAGGCCAGAAGGAACGCCAGCTAGCTTTGAGGGAAGCCCTAAGAGGTTGCCTATTTGCATTGGGGCATGGCTGAGATTGCAACCTTTCTTAATTCTCTTTGGTGAATTGTAACCATGCTTGCTTCCTGGTGAATGAGAGGGTAGGATGCACTGTGGTTTCCTTGCTCTTAGCAACACACAAACATCTCAGTCGTGGATACTGTTTGTCCGACCTCTGAGTAGGACAATAGGCAGGGTGGCTTTTCCAGTCTGAAAAGGCAAGATCTGAGTCGGGGAGGAGTCTTCCACCTGAGGAGAGCCTCTCATCCATACCAGCTTTGCTCCTCACCTAGCTGACAGACGGCCAGAGGGAAACCCAGAGCTAGCCCAAGTGCTCCTTTTCTTGGTGAGTTAACAGCCCGGATCCTGGAGAGAAGGAAGCCTGTACCATCTGCCTGGCTCTCTGACATTTGAGGCTTTCTGACAGTGTCTGCCCCAGCTCCAGCCAGGGTAGCTGCTGGTAGAGCACCCCCTGGTGGTCAGAGCAGGGAGGATCCATGCACAGGCCAATGCCAGACAGAACACTCCCGGGGTTCTCAGTGGTCACACAGGGGCTGCTGAAAACATGAGAGGATATGTAAATGCTACACGTATGAAGAAAGTCTTGCCTGGAGACAAGTTTGTCTGTTTTACAAGCTGCATCCAGTCACTACTTTTGCTGTAATTTGACTCCTCTGCAGAAGGGGAATCAGGATAAGACAGACTTGATATCACAGGCCTGCAATCCCAGTCAATTAGACTACAACAGGAATATATCTTAAGTTCAAGGCCAGCCTAAGCAACTTAGTGAGACCCTTTCTCAAAAATACACACACACACAAAGAGGGCCAGAGATACAGTTAAGTAATAGAGTACTTCTTAGCTTGCAGGACATCCAATGCTAAGTAAGTCTTTAATACTATTACTAATAATACTAGTAATTAATAATAATTATTATTACTATTTTAAAGTTGTGATTAGAGGAAGATTCCCGCCTTGGGGTATCTCAAGGACGCTGAGAATGAGGAACTCTGTCTGGCAGGAGGTTGGTGGCACAGACACCTTGGCGAATAGCCATTCATTTTAGTGTAATCATTGCTTCTTTGCTTTAGAATTCCATTTGTCTTTTGAAGCCCTCTCCACAAATGTGTATCCAGTAATGATTCAGTCTCCGTAGGGCTGTAGGAACAGCAGTGATACCGATGACGAAATAATACTCTTCTCTTTCCACCCCTGTAATCTGGAAGAAGCCAATATTCAGCACTGTGATTTAGCTGTTTATACACATAATTATATAAAGACCTACACAAATAATATGTGTGCTAGGTAATATTTACTACATAGCATACATATGTAATAGAATAATCACATGAAATGATAGAAAATATGTGTACTAATAGGAAGTCACCTTTCTCTTCTGTGAATAAAGAACCCCAGTGCTAATGAGTGCTTGTGAGTGACTTGCTATGCGCCAGGTGCTGTCCACTACACTTTCCTCATATCATCTTGGTCGGATAATACAGAGTCACCAGAATAGTTTCTACCCTCTGAGGTAGGAATCATGATTTCCACTCATAGATGAAGGAACCTGAGGCACAGGTTAAGTATCTGCCCCACGTCACATTCTGGAGCATGGCAAAGCAAGATTCCAGGCAGCAAGAGGTGCCGGAATCCATGATGGAAGCCACCAGGCCCTAGGTCCTTGTCCTGTTCCTGCCTCCTTCCTCCTGTATTGTGGAGTCATTGACATCACGATTTCTGTTTCCTGTAGGGTCTGGTGAGATCCTGAATGATACACTGTCGGTCCATGCGATGGATGGGGACCCTGGTACTGATGATGGTTCAGGGGATGGGACCTTGTTGAACGTCACTGACGGTCAGGTGAGTGAGAGACTTGATTTGATAGCTTAATGGGGGTGTGTTTGCTTATTTCGCATGTGATGGGGACTGGGGCATGGGGAGGTTTTAGTTGAATGTCATCAGGACTGATGTCCTGTGGTATGGAAAAAGCACAGTGGTCAAGCTCCAGGGGCACACCAGCAAGGGTGGAGGAGAAACCACCCCAGCTTGTCTTCACCCATGATTGGCGATAAATACAAATGTAGCATGCTCACGATGGCGACCACCTTGCATGGTACCCTTATGAAGACCACAGTCCCCTCAGAACAGGACAGGGTCAACTGCAGGCTTGCCCATGCTCTCCTTAGCAATTGTCTTTCATCTTTACAAAGCCAGTTTGAGAAATGGCTTGATCTGATAGGGGCACAGCACCAACTTCTCAACTCCAGCATTTGTGTACACACGTGAAGGCCTGAGTGTGGATACTCAGCATATGAAAAGCTGGTGGCAGTGATGAGTCCGTTACCCCAGTATGAGTGCCAGGGAGTCAGATAAAAGGATCCTAGATGCTTGGTAGTCATTCAGCCTTGCTGAAATGATAAGCTCCAGATTTGGCAAGAGACCCTGTCTCAAAAATAAGGTGGAGAGCCATGGGTGAAGACTCACAGTATTGACCTCTGGTCTCCATGAGCTCATGCACACATGAACATGACCATACACACATGTGCACTCAGACCCACTTCACCCACATGAAAACCCTAGAAAACAAAAATAACATGCCATCCCCACATCCTATGTAGACCACTATATAGACCAGGCTACTACCTTCAAACTCACAGAAATCTGCCGGTCTCTGTCTCCTGGGTCCTGGGGTTAAATGTGTGCACCATCGTCCCTGGCAAATATGTGACATTTTATGACACCGGCAGCTACAGCTGTTCTGTTTTCCCATTTGTTCTGAGACCTTGTAGACATCTTTTCATTGCCCAGAGGAAACTAAATGACAGAGAAAGAGAGAAAGGCATGTTAGCACTGGAGTGGACTGGGGACAGAGTCCTGCTGCACATAGCTGAAACACAAGAGCAATGCCATTATACTTATGTCTGGATGGGTGTACAGGAGTGGTCACAGGAGCTGTGTGTGTCTAAACAGAGTGTCCAGAGCTGGAGCCAGCTGACTCAGGAATCAGTGACCTATGGTCACCGGTGTGTAAACAGACGTTGGCATGAAATGTGAGGCATCAATGTCTCAGAGATGTCCTCTGTCCCCTGGATTTTGCAAGTCTGGGTCTGGTCTGAGACTACTGTGGTGAAGTCACAAATGTGGAGGTGCCTAAGGTCAGGGAGCTGCAGGGATGTCAGATGGCAGGGTGTGTGTGGGAGGGAGACCCAGGCACTCAGTTTTCTCCAACCATAGGATTGGTGATCAGAGCTAAGGGACCAACAGCAGGGTCTCTCACCATGTCCTCATTTCCAGGGATTATCAGCAACAGCAACTGGGGAGACCAGGGTATCTCTCACCACTGTCCTGGAAGCAGAGAATGGCAGTATGCCCACTGGGAGCCCCACCCTGGCCATGTTTACCCAGAGCATCAGGGAAGTGGACACTCTGGTGAGTAGCTTAAGCATACTTCCCCTGCTAGGGCTCATTCCTGGTAGAAGCAGGCACTAGCTACACAGTGCAGAAGAGCAACACTATGGGGTGAATCCAGGTGGGCATAAGCAACCGGCTGCAGGGCATTCACTCACTGGGAGAGGTTTGCAGAGCATTGTGCCACACCAGGCACTGGTCCTGCTAGCCGGGGCTGATGGTCAATAGAATCTAGGCTGAGTTCCCAAGGCACAACGATCAAGGGACACAGGAATCCCAAAACAACTTGTGAGTATAGAAAAGGGGTTCAGAGAGGCAGAAAGTGAGCCTGAGAGTCTGAGGAAAGTATCCAGGCAGATGGCATAGGTAGATGTTACAGGTGCGGGCCAGAGGAGCAAAGGCCCAGAGGCCACACAGGAACTGAAGAAGTACAGGGTGCCTTTGGGGTCTGCAGGGGTGGGGAGACACCCTGATGTCACCTAAAGCTGAGAAGATGGAGCTGGAGAGGCCCAGTGCATGAAGGCTTCTGCTGGGCAGAGTGACAACCTCTAGTGAAGTTGCAGCCACTGAAGCTCAGGAGAGGTGGAGAGGTCTTCATAGGGTTAGGATTCTAGAACAACTGCCTTGGCCTAAGTGGAGAAAGGACAGAGGAGTCTGGCCTTGGGTACAAGGGCATGGGTCCAGGCTGAATCCAGGTCCAGGTGAGCATGGGTGGCCATGGAATGTCATCTTTTTAAAAGTTCCAGTGAGCAACGGGCTGGAAAGCATCCGTTGATTTCATCAGCATGATTCTGAGTGGCAATGGGAAGGGCAATTTGCAATTCGGAGGTTCTAAGCCAGGGGAGCAGGAGGCAGGTGATTCGGTGGTTGGCAGTTGGGGGTGGCGAGGTCAGAGACTAAGGGCAGTTAGATGTATCTGTCCTTTGAAGGTGATCAGGGACAGGACCCAGGTACAAGAGGGGTCTTGGCTATCTGTCCCCTAAAGCCACAGACATGGGTCAAAGTGGTGGTCCACTGGCCTGAACCTTCGGGATGTCTTTCCATCCAGGATCTAGAAAATCTAACAACAGCATCAGGGGATGGTGAGGTGCCCACCATCACTGATGGGGACACAGAGGCTGGCAGCTCGCCCACTGGAGGGCCAACCCTGAAGCCAAGAGAAGAGGCCACCCTGGTAAGGAGTAAGACGAGCCGGAACAGCCTTCTTACCGTGTGTGTCTTACACTCAACAAATGGGGGCGGAGGGGGACACCTCTCTGACCAATGCTAGTTCAGAGGTGGAACTTGCCGTGGACTTCTAAGTATAAGGCTCAGCCCCTGTGGTTTAGTAGCGTCTGAGAGAAGAGGCAGGTAACTTGCATGGTTAGAAGAGTAGAGGGGAGTCCTAGGACTGTGTGCAGAGCCTTTTGTCCCCACCAGCAGAGTCCAGGGGCCAGGGGTATGCCCTACATGTGAGGGGAAGAGATGATGCTGTTGCTGTGGGTTGACAGGGTGCAGACAAGCAGGCAGTGCAAGGTGAGGTCAAGGTCATACTGCCCGCAGTGTAGAGAAGGTTGGACATGCGCATCCCAGCTGGACAGTGGACCAGTCTGTCCCTGTGGTGTCCCCATAGAAGTGTTCTACCCATCAGATTCAAACCTTCCTCCTCATGCCACTCCTGGGTTCCCCTCATGTGAATGGAGATAGTCTCATCCCAGCTGCTTCATGTGAAGTCACCTCCCCTCTTCCTTCTGTCCCATATCCGATGAGAACGGAGTCCTGTTGACTTCTACATAAATCTATAATTGACTGGTGTGGACCCTGCCTGAGTAACCTTCCCTAGACAGACAGTTGCTCACTCACACTCTGTGTAGTCTCTCACAGAGCCTGGCTGGGTGTTGTCCCTCGACCTACTGACCCAGCTCCTCTGACCTTGACCTACTGACCCAGCTCCTCTGAGAAGCCAAGTAGGGTCTGGTCCCTGCCCTTCTTGACTGCACCTTGGGGCTTCTGTGCTCCAGACCCGAACCACAGCCTCCTACTTCAAGCTCCTCTCAGTTTCTTCTTGCTCTGCAGTCTTCCCATACTCCTTCTCACTGCAGAGAGACTCCCCCGCCCCTTCCTTCACTTGTCCTTCAGCGTCAGCCTAATGTCGCTTCCCGGGTCTGCTTTGCCTCTCTCAAGTGGTAGGTGCCGGATTAATTTGCTGAGTGAATGCGTGAGGGCAGTGGGCAGCTCCAAGCTCCTCCTGTCTGTAACGCATGGGCAGGCAGCCTTCTGCTCTGCCCTGCTCTGCTCTGCTCTTGTATCTACACAGGCTAGTGACAGAATTCCCCGGGCCACCTGACTGTTACACGGGGGAGTTCAAAGTCCCTTCCCTTTCCTCTCTTCTTCTGTTTTCTTTGTTAAAGACGTAGTGTGTGTCATGGCAGGAGAGAACCGGGACCGGAGTCCAAATCTACCAAGTCTCGGCTTTAATAGAAGCTGGAGCTTGCCCGGCAGAGGTGTTTGGAAATAGGAGGGCCACCTGCAGAGGTGATGTACTCCCCAGGCCTGGAGTATGCAAACTAGGCCAGAGATATACACTGAGCAGAGATGGATAGCTAGGTGGGTGGGTTTCAGAGGTGGGCTGAGGATGCTCAGAGAGGCGTATTCTGACTCTGAGTCCCAGCGGCCCGGACACTGCAGTACAGCCCTTCCTCTGTGAGGCAGAGGAGCTGCTGAGAGCTGATCGTCCTCGTGGCTTTCTCTCTGTAGCACAGCCACTGAAATGGAAGTGGGGGGTCATGTGGCATCATCTCATGCCAGCTCTCTTCCAGGGTTCACACGGTGAAGAATGGTTAACCCCAGCTGTGTCCAATGTGCCCCTCAAGGCTTTTGAGGAGGAGGAAGCCAGCGGGACTGCCATCGACAGCCTGGATGTCCTCTTCACACCCACGGTGGTCCTTGAGCAAGCCAGCGGGGCCCCTACGGACACCCAGGCCACTCTCACACCCACGGTGGCCCCTGAGCACATGTTTACTGCTGTAAGTCCCAGCTGGGATCTTCTCTGATTCGTGGGAACAGAACGGTCAGCATTCTGAGCCAGGAGCCATTAAGGTCCTCTGCAGAGACACACACAACTTCAGCTCTGTTGTGAGAGCTTGGGAGACTCCAACTAGACAGGGAAGAGAGACAGTGATTAAAAGGGGCCAGGTTGCTAGTCTTTGTTTGGCCAGGTTGCCACATCCTAGTTTTGACTACTGATTTTCCTAGAGATCAATGTCCCGAAGTGGGGAAGGAATTTAAGTAAGTCACTTCTGTGACTGAGCCAAGTGTGAGGATGTTGGTAGGTAACGTGTTTTGACACTGAACAGCTACCACAGAAGTGACACCCCATTCATGCAGCCTCGTGGGCTGGCATCACAATGACCCCTCCTGTGAATATCTTTGACAGGCACCCACAGATGGAGGAAACTTGGTGGCTTCTGAGGAAGCTGAAGAGGAGGGATCTGGTAGCATGCCCCCCAGTGGGCCTCCGCTCCCCACACCCACAGTGACTCCCGAGAGACAGGTCACCCTGGTAAGTGTCTTTGGGGGTTTCCACTCAGCTAGCAGATCTTTCAGTGTGGAGAAAGGCTGCCCCAACCTTCTCAGGGTCAGTTCTCATCTTGGTTTGTAAAGACAGTGTTTGAAGGCCTTGGGCCGGACAAGCCAGAGCAGACTGTAGCTTGGGTAGGAAAAGGCCAAGAGTAAAGACAGAGAGTCCTTGCTCAGGTCTCCAGTCGCCTTTGCAATTGCATCAGGATTAGTAGTGTCACAGGACAGTGTCACTCAGTGTCACTGAGTGTAGCAGGGTCTGTAGAGGCATGGAACATAAAGTGTGCGTGGACCTGTGGGGGCTGGGGGACTCCCGGCTGGGGGTCTGAGGCTATGGGCTGCCACTCCTGACCTTGAGCTGTCCTTTGGTTCTGCAGGCTGGCTTCTGGTCCGGAGTCAGTTCAGAGGATGTTCAGAACCATCCTTTCACACGCATACAATCGTGTGACAATCGTGTGACAATCGTGTGACAATCGCCTGATAGGGATTGTCAGTGACTCAGAGACTCAGGCAACTCAGAGTCAGGCTTGTGTGAATCCCGGGGCGAACTGCCCTTCAGGGGAAACAGTTCTCAAGGAGAACCTCCTGCTGGTGACACACTGAGGTGAGGTGTGTCAGTTCCCAGAGTGACACTCTGAAAGCCACCCCTCAAGGTCCAGTCATGTGACCCCTCAGCTGCAGTGCTCTGGTGGCCTGTGCTCAGGGACTGCAGAGGTCAGGAGAGGCCTCTGAGAATCCTGAATGGCCCTTGCCCAAGAGCTTCTCCCAGTGACTAGCTGGCTCCCATGCGGCGTCCTTTCTCAGTGGTTAGAGTTACCCTCACCAATCAACTGATCTGGGACCTTTGGGTTGTTTGTTTGGTTTGGTTTTATTGTAATCATAACATCATCTGTCTAACAAAATTAACAGTAGCCTCTTCATGTTCTCTAATACTTAGGTTGACTTTTTAAATATCCCTTTTCAGTTTAGTTTGACTCTGAATCCTCTTCAGTGTGCACATTATGTTGATACTGTATAAACTGAGGACATGATTTTTCCATGGGATAGTTACACACACACACGTATTATGTATATATGTATGTATATATGTATAAAATATGCTACTAATCCTTCCTCTTCAAGTCTTCCAGGAGGGGGATATATATATATCTGAATGAGATCAGTGAAACAGAGACAGGTCAGAGAGACAGAGACAGAGAGGGAGAGGGAGAGACAGAGAGACAGAGAGACAGAGAGACAGAGAGACAGAGAGAGAAGAGCAGCCAGATGCATTTGGAAGAGTCCAGAGCAGAGAAAGAACGAAGTAGACTGTAAATAGCCAGCAGATTGGACCTGAGCAGGACTGTCTGCAAGACAGGAGAAAAGAACAGGAAATAGAAAATTGAGAAAACAGAGGGGAGAGGGGAGAGAGGGGAGAGAGAGAAGACATTGAGAATAGCAAGGCTATAAACGAATGAGTAGAATTGGGGATGGGGAAGCTCATGAGCTGGAGAGAATTTATGGTAGAGGAGAAGGTGAGAAGGAAGTTTAAAATGCTTGTCGCCCAGAGGCCAGCGTGCACTTTGACATGCTAACAGGCACCACAGGTCGCTGTAGGTGCCTTCTGTCCGAGGTAAAGGACATGGTTGCTTTTGTTAGAAGGGAACCAGCTTCCCAAGGTCCTGAGGGGTGCTGGCTTTCACCTAACCGCCAGAAGTTCGCCTACCTAGACAGAGCCCATGTCTGGGTATTTGAGCTGCCTTTTGGAGTTTGGGGAATTGGAGTCTCCTTTGGACCTAACAGATTCATCTCTCAGGGTTTTTTTATTTTTTATATTATTTTTTCTTCCGAGACAGAGTTTCTCTGTGTAGCCCTGGCTGTCCTGGAGCTCACTTTGTAGACCAGGCTGGCCTCCAACTCAGAAATCCTCCTGTATCTGCCTCCTGAGTGCTGGGATTAAAGGCATGCACCACCACGCCCAGCTCAGGGGTCTTTTCATCTCTGTCTCCCACCTTCTTTTTTCTGTTTGCCATTGAATAATAATAATAGTAGTAATCATGATGATGATGATGATGATGATGATGATGATGATGATGATGATGGAGAAACTGGGTCAATCATCCTTGTATCGTTGAGTTCTCTGTTCTGAGAAGTTGGGCTGTTGGTGCCAGTCATACTGGTAGATTGAGGGTAGGGGTGAATGGGTGGGGCTTAGTGCTTCTGGGAAACTCTGTCCACATATATTAATGACCACAAAATTGCATATTAACAACCCTAAATTAACCACCTCACAATTGCAACCAGGAATTTGGGTTCAAGCGCCCTCCTCAATGGAGACAACCTGATATGTAACAAAGGATTTGTCTCCTAGGACTTTAACCTCAATATCTGTCCGTAATAGAGGAAACTTGGGACAGATTCAATTACTAGCCAAAGGAGACTAATTGAATTAAAGTCTATTCAAATCATGTGAACGTTAGACATAATTAAAATTCTCGTTTGTACCCAGTGTTGGAGAACATGCTTAAGGTGCCACGCTAAGTGAAAGAAGATGGCTATAAACTCGAGTGTGCTGTGTGGTCTTAACTGTTTGGAAATACATACTCTGGAAGGGAAGTCCCTCCTTAAATGTTAGCAGTGTTGCTTCAGACTGGCGGGACTGTGGCCGTGTGGTTAGGTTCTTCATGTGTTTGTTGTTTTTTGCTGCGGAACTGTCTAAGTTTTCGCAGTAGATTTTTCTCCCACTGGTGTTTGTCTAGTTTTTGTAGTGCTGGGGGTTGAATCTAAATCCCTGTACACATTAGGCCAGCTTCCTACCATGGAGTGACATCCCTAGCCCTTATGACAGAATTTTTAAAATAATATTTTAATTGATTTATTTATCTGGCGAGGGGTGGCAGCCATATGTACATGAGTGGAAGCCAAAATAGGGCACCAGCCGTCTTCTATCAGACTTAAGCTATTCTCTTGAGGCAAGGTTTCTCTCTGAACCTGAGCCCCCTGCCCCCTTTTCTCAACTAGGCTTGAAGCCAACAGGCTGCGTCAACCCTTCTGTCTTCCCACACTCCTACAAAACAAAAACAAACAAGCAAACAAACAAACAAACACTACAGTTATGAGCATGCGAAGGATGCCCAGATTGTTAGCAAGCTCTGGGATCCAAGCTCTCATCCCTGAGATTGTGTAGCAACCAGATTTATCCACTGAGACATCTCGCTAACCCTAGATTCTTTCGTGAATCTCTAAGAAGAGGATGAGGGGAAGGGGATATAAGAGGAGCAGGGAGGGAGAGGAGGAGTGTGGGGAGGGGATGAGAAGAAGGAGACACAGGAGGAAGGCAATTAGGAAGAGATAGGGTAGGCGAATAAGCAGCTGAGCAAAACGCAGCACCCTGGCACACAAGTCGGAAAGGCAGATCACTGCCAAGCGTGCGTGTGAGGCACCTGCTAGGTGCCCCCTGCTTCTGTGTGGAAAGCTTAAGCTCAGCCAAGAGACACCTGCCCTGCCCTGGGATAGTCTCAGAGTCATTTTGAACCACAGAGGCCACGTGGTTCAGGGGATACAAGATGAGCCTGACTCTGCTGCTCACCTGCAACAGGTTCTTCATGTCTCCTTGCTTCATGCCACTCGCAAAGGTCAAGGACCACAGCACGGTTGGTTCCTACCGCATGACTTGTGAGATTCAGTGAGTTCATGGGTGGAAAACTTTGCCTAGCACATCATACCTGCTCAATAAATGAGATATATGCAATTATGTATCGCATGTAGCTCAGGGAGGGTTATGCTCACACAGTTCTGGAAGTAGGGTTGGAGAGAGAGCATGGCTGTGATTTGAATATTTGTTCTGTCTACAGCCAAGACACCATTATCAGACAGGACCCAGGTATTAGTCAGCAAAGTCCACCCAGTTTAAAATGAAGCCCTTCCATTGGCTGAGTCCTTTGACCTCTAAAGGCCCTGGCTTCCCTATCTGTTGTGGAAAGTCCTGAGTCACATGCCTTGTCCCTGGTTTTCCTCTTGAAAGGGGGTTGAAGAAGACGAGGATACAGGGCCCGGGTTGGCCTCTCGGCAGCTGGAGGATCTTAGTGGATGTGTATGTAGTCTGGGGTGATGGGGGTTACCTGTGGCTCAGCTGCCAGGATGAAGGGGTGCTTAGGCAAATGCTGCCTAAGGTCCATCACTGTAGAGGTAACCGATTGTCTTTTGGAAGAACTGCTAGGACAGTCTATTTCAACATCACTGTGACCCCAACTGTGATTCCCCAGGACTCCTGCTCTGGCCCCTCTCCATCTCTGCCCTGGGCCTCTGCTTTCATCTCTCTTGGAGAACAATCTCAAGGGCAGCCAGTGGCCCGTGGGTGAGGTGTCCTCCTTGATCCATCTCTGCCACTTCAGGGAAGAGGGAGCAGGGTACAAAGGATGGTTTGGGGAGCCCTAAGAAGAAGCCTCCTGACACCCACACTGGGGGTTCAGTGTCCCTCTGCACTGTCCTTTTGTTCGGCTGAACCGTTCCTTCATCTTCTTTGTCAGGACAGCCATTCCTCTGGAGGCTTTTTGCAGCCGACCTCTCCTAGGCTCACTTTGCTCCTCCTCTCCCTCCCTCTCTTCCTCCCCCTCTCTTTCTCCTCCTCACATGGACACTTGTGGCATCCAAAGGCATTTCCTTAACACCAGTTATGCCAGGCTGTGGACCAGAGGGGCTCCCTGGAGACGCCCATGGTCTAAGGAAGGCAGATCTGGGAGGAGTCAAGACCTAGGGAGGCTTTCTGGCAGTGGTAGAATGAGCAGTTCACTGGTTCCAGATGCCAGCCCTCTGGCAGGGCCCAAACAAGGGCTGAGGGAATCCTCAGGCAGCACTGGGTTTGTGCAGTGTCTGCATGTGCAGCTTGTCCTACACGCCCCTTCCCTTTACAGTGGGATGCGGGAACAAAGGGCCAATGAGCCCTGAGAACCAGCGGGTAGTGGTTGCAGGGGTTGGGGTGACAGGGTATGCCTTGGGCCATCTTTATAAAAGGAAATGCCTTCCTTCAGTTTGAGTTTAAAGATTAAAGGTGGACAGTTTCTACAGTGAGGAGGGGAGCAGCGAGATATGTGTCATTGATCCTGTGGGTCTCTTTAGTGTGATGCTGTGGAGGAGGGCCATTCCTTGGACCGCCAGACTCCATGGCTCCTTCAGTCAGACCTCAGGCTTCCACTGTTCTGGGGCCCTGTAGGGTTCAGCTCCATATTTCACTTATATCATTATATTTTCTGGGCCCCCGAGGGCGCAAGAAGGGTACCCCAATTAGTCCCTGGCTCAAGACATGGTTCTTTTTCTGGGCTTCCTATCTCTAGGATTGACACCCCAGAAACAAACCATGAATGTCCTCAGTGGGTCCCTCTCTGCTTCCCATCTAGGCCGTCCCAAGTCCCGCAAGTCTAGCTGTGAGGCACTCCCTCCTCCATCAGATGAAAGCATCAACCTTCAGTGGGCCTCCTTACCTCTAGTACTGCTACCTCTGCCTTATTTACTGTTCTATTGCTGTAAGGAGGCACCATGGCCAATGCAACTTATAAAAGAAGGCATCTAATTGGCTGTTTGCTTACAGTTTCAGAGGGCTAGTCTATTATCATTAAAGGAGCATGGTGGCAGGCATGCAGGCAGGTGCTGGAGAGAAGATGAGAGCTTACATCTGACCCTCAAATTACAGGCCAAGAGAGACTGAGACACCTCAAAGCCCACACCCAGTGATATGCCTTTTCCAGCAAGGCCGCACCTCCTAATCCTTCCCAAATGGTTCCACTATTTGGAGACCCAGTATTCAAACATAGGGGCCTATGGAGGCCATTCTCATTCAAACCACCACAACTTCCTTCTGATGGCCACAGGACAGTGAATCCTGCTCCTACCTCTAACCTACAACCCTGATCCTCCTTGGACCCCTTAGTGAGGTCTTGGCATAGACATATTTGACAATCAAATAAAGCTATACCCAAGTCCTTACCTGCAGGATGCTTTCACACTGGAGGATACCTAGGAACCAAGTCTGGAGATGCAACAGAGGGGCTTGAAAGGAAGCAGAGTCCAGGCCACCTGTAGGCTGTACCCCGGGGAGGCTGAGGCAAGGGGAGTAGAGGTGAGGCCAGAGGAGAAGTTGGCCATAGACATTTTAAGGCTATAGAATATGAGCGCTTGAGGTGGCATAGCTGTCCACAGAGACTGGAGGTTGAATCTACATGTGGGAATTTCTTCTTTCTTCAGGTAGGAGTGGAGGCCGAGGGGTCAGGCCCTGTTGGGGGCTTGGACGAGGGCTCAGGCTCTGGAGACATCGTAGGCAATGAGGATCTGTTGAGAGTGAGTATTAAGGGTTTGGAGGGCTGGTGTTGGGGACCTGGGAGGGAAGATTGTGGGTCAGGCAGCAGTGACTGTAAATTGGCCCCTTGGAAACTGTTGGCTCTTGTGTGTGGCAGTTGTCATACACTCCCCTTTACTTCATACATGTTTGATATTTCCACCTCATTTTCACTACGCATGAACCTGGATTTGTGTTGAGAACCCCCTTCACCACCTTCCTCCTTCCCTGGAATCAGTTCCTTTCTCCCTCATAGCAGGCTGTTCCCTGACCTTCACCTCTACCCATGTCTCCCATCCACCCCTTTATGAAAGAATTACCCTGGTTTCTTTTATGTTTGGATCACAGCTCACAATCAGCTTTCAGTGTAAAATCCTCCATAGCCCCCAGTCTGCTCTTGGCCCATTCTTGGTGCCTGTGGCACATCTGGCCTGCCCAAGACTGGGCTCTATCAGTCCTCTTTAAATTGCTCCCATGGAAGTGTGGCTGGTTCTTGATGCAGCTGTTGCCCCATCCTTGGCCCTAACCCTCTCTCCAGCCCTTCCCCTGAGCCCTGTTCTGCCCCAGCGTGAAGCTCCACTTAGCTGCCCCCTGCATTACTCATGCCCAGGGCTGGAAAGGTTCTGGGCTCAGTGAATAGGTGGTGTGAAAGCCCAGTGGATCTACCAAGGACATTCTGGGCTAGTGAGATCTGACAACCCAGCAGGAGGCTGAGAAAACAATCCCCTTTGGTAAGCATTTCAAGATGAGGCCAAGTACAGGCTCTTTGGCTGACCTTATAGTCAATTAGAAAGCTGAATTAGCCAGGGTTCCTCTGGGACTCTAGATAATTGGCTCTTTATCATATGCACCATTTGGGAGAAAGCATGGTGTGATCTGCTTGGAAAGCTGTACATTCAAATGTCAGCTCCCTGTTTCTCAACTGTGTGGGTGTGAGCCCTTGAGCCTCATATCTCCTTAAGCCTCAGTTTCTCCCTGTGCAACGAACCCCAATCCTTCTTTATTGTTTTGAAGATTGGAAAGAAGGTTAAATACATGCTTGGTATGCAGCCTCTCTCATTGCTTCTAACAAACTGTCTTTCAGGGTCCTCCGGGTCCCCCAGGCCCACCAGGATCACCTGGGATTCCAGGGAAACCAGGAACTGATGTTTTCATGGGACCCCCGGGGACTCCTGGGGAAGATGGAGCTCCTGGTGAGCCAGGACCCCAGGTGAGCAACTGAAGCCTCCTCCCTCACAATCACAGAGGCTTCCACGGGACTCCCTTTCACACACAGATCCCACACCCAGCACTTCCCAAGGCTGGAGACCAAAACCTTCCCCATCTGAAGCCTTGCCGAGACTCCAGGGCAGGACAGCCAAGAATGTTCTGTATGCACCCGTTTCCTGGTGTGTGTGTGTGTGTGTGTGTGTGTGTGTGTGTGTGTGTGTGTGCGTGTGTGTGCATGTGCGCGTGTGCGTGTGTGTGCGCGCGTGTGTGCGTGTGTGTGTGCGCGCGCGTGTGTGTGCGTGTGTGCGCGTGCATGTGTGCGTGTGCGTGTGTGTGTGTGCGTGTGTGCGCGTGTGTGCGTGTGTGCGCCTGCGCGTGGTGGTTGGGGGTGCAGCCTCATGAAGGTTTTGGAATCTACCACAGTTAGGCTTGGTATGGGAATGCCTTGGATAATCTACTCCTGCTCTGCTCCCAATGTCCTTCAAGTACAGAGCTCTGAGCAGGTAACATAGAGAACAGAGTGGGCTTGTCATGGGGCACAAGCAGCAAGCCAGCTGGTTTTGAGTTCCCCAACCTTCCCTCCTTCCTTTGTAGGGTTTTGTGTGTTTTTAAGCAGAGATTCTGAGATAATTGTCACTGGTATTCCCCAGGGCCCCGAGGGACAGCCTGGACTTGATGGAGCCTCTGGCAAGCAAGGAATGAAAGGAGAGAAGGTAGGAGACAGTGTGAGGTTCCCACCCAGGATGCTAGCCTGGCCACTTTCTCACCCTAACCTGAGCTTGTCCCCTGTGTCATTCTCTTTCTTCACCTCTCTGGGATGTTCCCACCATTGGGCTCACAGTCCCCTTACCTGTTTCTCCTTCCCACTCCTGTGTGCCATAGAATCACTGAACAGTACTGACAGCATCAACCTCGTGCCCTACCTATGACCTTGCTGTGCATTCTCACCAGACATCCTTCTCTTCCTGCCCACCCTGTGGCATTAGGACCTTCCTTGATGTCCTCTCCTCCTACAGTCATCCTCTGGCTGTGCCTGTCCACCTTCAGGTAGTAGACACTCACCGACTCCTGAGAAAATGCCTATGGCACCCTGTTGGGCAAAGCGTTAATGCCTTTCTTGGTTGGCACCAGCTGTTTCTGTAGCATGTGACTCCTGCTCACTGCTACGGCTCTGAACAATAAGTCAGTTGCAGTATGGGCCTCTCTAGAAGGTTCTAAGCCTCCACATGTGGTATCTGCCTTGTCAGGAATGCCACTTCTTTTTGTCATTAAGACCCGTTTCAGATACAGTGACCCTCCTATATCCTAACAGTTATGTTATAAGACCCTTCTCCACACATTTATATTGTTAAACAATAAATTGTTCCTTGTACACACACACACACACACACACACACACACACACACACACACACCTATTTAGTATCTAAATTAAGCACAGTAAAAGATTAACTGCAATAACTTATGATACAAGAGACCAGTCATAACAATATACTATAATAAAGTCACTAGCATTACTACTGTCTACTTTAGGGCTATCATTAGGTAAAACAAGGGTTAATGGATGGGTGAATAATGGTCTGCTGATGGAAGCTAAGATACTGATGAGTTGGTAGTATATAGAACATGGATATGCTGGACCAAGAGATTGCTTATATCCTAGGTAGGATCGAGCAGCAAGCTGTAAGATTTCATTGTTCTGTTCAGAACAGTGTGTACTCTAAAACTTGTAAATTGCTTATTTCTGGAACTTCCCATTTAATAATTTCAGCCTCTGGCTAACAGAAAAGCTGCAACCAAAGACAGTGGGACTTGGATAAGGTGAGAGGGTACTGAATGTCCTTCTCTTCGGTCTTTTGGGGTCAGTGTTTTGTTTGGGATTTGTTAAGATGAGGTCATGCTACCTCAGCTGGCTTGGCCTCGAACTCGTGATCCCTCCACCCACCGTCTAGCGCTGCAATTATAAATGTGTCCCATCGTGCCCGACTTCTCTCAACATTTCCAGTACCTTTTTCCTCTTTCTGAGAGTACAGGGAGAACCTTCTTAGCAATGACACAGAAGTTGCTAGTACTCCTGTGTCCCCTGAGCCCTTATCCTGCCAACCCAGCACAGCCTCTATTCGTCTTTTATGAGTAATTGGAATATTCTTCAAACAGCACCTTAAGCTACCATTTCTCCTTAGCCTGCTTTCAGTCTACTGAAGCCACTACTGTCCACGCCTGTGCTCTTGGGGGAGGGCAGGTCATGCCCCTCTAGCCTTCCCAGACATAATGAAGGCATGCCTCTTATACAAAGAGAGATAATAAATAAAAACAAGACACCTTGCACTAGTGATATGTTAATGAAGCGTCAACAAACCCACTGTATAGGAGCCCTGTCCCTCACCCCCATGAACACGTTTGAAGTGTTTCCTTCGGGGGCACCAGGGCCACTGAATCCAATCCCAGTTTACGCCCATCAGCCCTTGAGTGTGCTCAACTGAAAGAGTAACCTGTTTTGTTGCAGTTGAATTTTTCTCAGAAGAAGAAACAACGGTGCAGTCTTAGGGAAGTCATTTTACACAAAACAACAGCTTCATAAGAAATCTAGGCCTGCGGGAAGCCCCACCAACCTACACTTACCTTGTCTGCTCCTACAAACCAGCAGCTAACCCTCCCACACTGTCTGTGCCTGCAGACGCCCTGGGCTGCATACTGACGCCCTGTTGCCTACAGCTGGCTCAGCAGCACAGCAAGGAGGAAGAGCCACCCTGCCCTAGATAGCTGCTGCAGATCTACTCTGCTGGTTTATTCCTGGGATTTGCTAAGAGGCCCACTGTTGTCCTGTGGACATGGGATGCTTTGGGGTTAAGCAAAAGCAGATTCTAGAAGGACTTGGACATTTGCATTTGGAGTGTTGACGGGAAAACAGTCTGGCATACAGTCACATAAATGACTTCATTTGTGAAGGAAATGAGTGTCTCCGGGTCCTTATGAGACATCAGCTCCAGTGATACATTTGACCCCTGACTCCTGTCACAGTGTCCTCTTTTGGCTCACACATCCTTATTGACAAGGTCTAGCCAGGACCTCCCATGACTGGATAAACTGAGTTATAGGAAGTCTTTTCTCACGCTATCAATCTGGGTTATAAGCCCAGGTAATTACCCAAACTGGGGAACAGTCCCATGCCTCCCAGGCTGGCCTCCAACTCCATAAGAGCTGAGGATGACCTTGAACTCTAATCCTCCTACCTCTCCCTCCCAGATGCTGGAATTACACCTGTTCACTGTCATGCCCAGCTCAAAGTGAGTAGCTTTCCCACCATGCAGAATGAGTAAGACTCAATTTATTTGCCTGGGAAATGTAATACTCATATATAAAACCATTATTACCAAACATGAACTTGTCATCAAAGTGTAGATGGTCATTAAGAGTCTATCTAGTAGATGATTTATGATGTTCAGCATAAACAGAAGCGCCTTTTATCTTCCCCACGTTAAGCTGGATAGCCAACCCTGACACCTTTATCCCAGGAAGGAAGAGGTGAGAATGGCCTATTTTCCCAGCTGCAGAGCAGATCTGGGGGGACAGCTGAGGATCCTTCTAGAAAGCAGGATCCTCGGATAGTATTCTTTTTGCATCGAAGCTTCTGCCTCCAGTTCTGCCAGGCCTGAGGCATGACGTCTTGAGGATCCCGGGTATTCATGGTACGCATCTGCCATAGAAGGTTCTGAGACACCCACGCAGGAAAGAGTCTGTACTCTGAAATTTTCTTAACTACCCAGAATTTCTGAGGAAACTTGAGCGCCTAAGAGCTGTCAGTGAGTAATCTCACTGGGCTGGAAATGGTGATGTAGACCCAGCTTCTGTCTTTTTCTGTCAGTTAGGAGAGAAATTTGACAATGTCGTCGCCGAGGTCGCTCTCTCTCAGCTATCCCAATCTGCTTTGGAACACAGCTCACGTGATAGCATCAGGGTACCTTCGAAGACTCTGAGGATAGACCTGCTTTTGCCTAGAATCCAGAAATCAGCTGTGTTTGGAGGCCAACACACCACAGGATTGACTTCTTGTCTTCTCTCTATTATTATCAGATGGCTTTGGCACATTGGCGTGGAGGGTTTCCATAAAACCAAAGAGACTGTAGTCTGTAGAGGATCATTACTACGAAGTCCACTCTCAAACCTTGCAGACTGCCCTACAAGGAACCCCAGCAGGAAAAAACAAAAGGCCGTGCATCTGGGCCTTTCATGTCTCTTATATATTGACATCTTGTGATACCCTTGATAATTCAGTTCACCACAATGAGCCAAATTTTCTGCTGAGTTCTGTTAGCCTTCTTGATGCTCTGACTAAACACCTGAGAAGCGGTAGAAGGATTTGCTTTGGCTTTTGGATCATTGTGGTGGGAGCCCACGGTGAGTCAGGGCTCAGAGGCTCCGGCCATCACAGTGAGCGTCAGCGGCGGGGCAGTACAGAACAGCCCGCGTTTGCCAGAAACAGAGTGCATGCCAGAGCTAGCAGCTCTCCTTTCCCCAACTGTACTCCGTCTGGACCCCTAGTCTGTGGGACAGGCCACTCAGATTCAGGATCACGGCCTCCCTCCTTGTTTAACCCTCTCTGAAAACACCACAGACATGCCCAGAAGTGTGGTTTACTGATCTTGGCATTCTCAGGCCAATCATTTATGGTAGCTCACACCTTTAGTCCTGCTGCTACGGAGCCAGAAGCAGGAGGGTTCCTAAAAGTGTGAGGGTACCCTGGTCTGTCTGCAGAGTAAGTTCTAGGCCAGTCAGGGTTACATAACTGAGACCTTGTCTCAAAGTGTTAAAAAAAAAAAAAACTTAAAAAAAAGTGAAGTACGATCTTGTGACACACAGCACTGTTGTGAGTCACTCAGATGTAGAGTTGATTTCTCCAGAGCTTCCTACTTACAACCAGATATCTCTACTAGTTGGAATTCCAAGAAAGTGCTGGACTCAATGCACACAAGTTCCTTCTGGCTAAGGGATGGTGTCTGCGACTGTCTCACTTCAGAAGTTCAGCAGATTTCCTGAGCTATTTCTCACCATATTTTTACCATATTCATTCAGGAAAGTTCCAGAAGGTAGACCCTTCTACCCCCTGGCTAACCTGCTCATGTTCCAATCTGATGGTCACCATGCCTGTGAGCCAGTGGACTGGACCTAAGCCCTACCTTTTTCAAGCTGAGTAAAATAGCGAGAGACAGAGACAGAGACAGAGAGACAGACCAGAGGCTAAGGTAGTTTCTAGAACTTCCTCTCAATCTTCTACAAGATACACTTGGCTTAAATGAACTTGGGAAAGCTATTGGAAATAATGCAGTTTCCCCTTTCATGATATAGATCTTTTTAATGGGATCAATCGGAAGTGCAGCTGAACCTTACCAGAGTCAGGGCAACCTTAGGCATGGCTCACAAGAGCCCCGCTGGTGGTTGTGTCTGGGAATAGATAGTTTTCTTAAGGAGGTATTGAAGCAGACAGTGTGCAGTATGTAACTGCTCTTCGCAAAGGGAATAGAAATAAGAAACTGCAGCTAAATAGGGACCCAGTAACTCGAGACACATTTCTGCCCCAGGTCACACACATTTGTTCAGTGTGCCCCTGTTGGCCATTGGTGAAAGTGAGGGTGGGGGTGGGGTGGGGATGGGGATGGGGTGGGAGCAGGGATATGGGGGGGCTGACTTTGATCATGACTACTTACTCTGCTCAGTGTTCCATTTCCTTGTGTCTCCAAACAGCTAGGACATCTCTGATGGATTCTGGGCTAGGGGGCATTTGAGCTTCTGCAGGGCTGCCTTAGGGCCAGCTACAGAGGATTCTGACTGTGACCATTGGGTACACTCTAGCATCCTCTCCCTGCCCTGGGAGTCAAGTGCCACCACCAACAGACTCAACACTTTTCCTGCTCAAATCCTTAGCCCAAGGACTGAGCAGGGTCTCCCAACCAAGGAGCTGTTACTGTAATGTGGGGCCTTTCCTCTATGCCCCATACATACTAGGCACCTGTCTTCCTCCAGCACTGGTGGAGAGCCCACACCCACAGAATCCTGAAGCTCACCACAGGGAGCTCCCAGGAGCCTGAGGAAGGTTATCAACAGCCCCTGAGCAGAGAACACTGGACAGAGAAGCCTGGTGGCTGCCTGTGGGTCTCTGGGTGGCTTGTCTGTGTGCTGGGCTACCGAGTGATGCACTCACCTTTGCCATTTACCTGAAGAACATCCTGTAGGCTCATCCCCAGTAAACAGTCCCAGAGCCAGCTGGAAGGAACCTGAAAAAGTATTCAATTCCTGGCTTCTCCCCCATGTCTTGGCAGAGCCGTGAAACAAGGAAGTGTGTCGGGCTCCGTCGGGAGGTCAGAGACTCTCTGCCTTAGCCAGTTTTTTAGTGAATTTATAGTTATAAAAATAGGCAAAGTGGACACACCTTTCATTGCTTTCTGTGCCCCATGCTTCCTCCTCCAATATTCTTGAAGGACGATATATATCCCTATAGTGTTTTTCAGAGCCGGTGTGTGCACAGCAAACTTTCCAGATTTTGGCTGTTTAAAATCTTCTGTTAGCCTAGTGATGCTAGCACTTAGGACGCAGGGAGGGGAGCTCTGTGTGTCTGAGGCCAGCCTGGTCTATCTAGATAGTGAATTACAGACCACATATAATGCCGTCCTGGCTTATTTGGCTGCATATGCAATTTTAGGTTTGAAACCACTTGCCCCTGGGATTCGAAGGAGGATGTGTTCAGATTTCCCTCCCAGTCCCAGCCTACCTAAATCCACAGCTTTTCCCCTTGGCAGGTTTTAGGAGTCACTTTCCAAAATCCCTTGGTGCATCGCCGCTGGATGCAGATTCTTTAGAACATGTATTCTCCCACTTGGTGCTAAAGAGCCTTGGGATGGAGTGGTGTTTAATCTCGAAACCTCTGGGTTGTGAAGCTTCTGTGTTTTGTTTTTCCAGAAATGTTTAACGTAGACATCAGCCTTCAGCTAAGGTCAAGGGCAGGGATGTCAAGTTACTGTCTGCTTGCATGCTGCTTGCTCTGGTCTCTTTATTCTTTATTCTATATGATCAGTAATTGGAATTCCCGATTATCCTCCAAGCTCTATTTGGCCATTCTTCCTATGTCATTTATTCATTTGTGCTGTTTTTTTAGAGCAGTTCTGTATCCTGATCTTTGGTCTTCTCTGCTGTATTTCTCTCCAGGGTGTGTCTCTTTCTCTTAGTCCCATACAGTTCTTCATTTCAACCATCATAAGTTTTTATGTCTGTGTCCCCCACTGTTCTCACCTCATAGCGGTTCGTTCTTGTTTTGCGATTTTGCAGCATCTTCCGTCTTCTCCCTGAGAGCACCAGCGTGCGTAGCGTTCTTGTTGCACTGTGTTCTTTGTGCTGTTGCTGACTTCGTCTCCTTCCCAGTGTTGCCTTTCCTCAGACCCAGGATTCTTTCTGTGTGTTTGCTTACAAAACTGGCGTCTCATGTGATGTCTAGGCCTCCATTGGCATTAGACCGTTAAGGAAATAGGCACTGGCTACTTCTGAGGCATGCAAGTTTCTCAGTGGGGATGGAAAGACCAGAATGTCCATCTCACAGGGCACCTCAGAAACTGATCTCATTTTGGGTGACCAGGGATCTTCCAGGCTTCCAGAGCCCTGCTCTCCCTTTGCTCCTGAACATAACTCTTACTGTTCTTAAGGTGTTAAGACACCCCCAGGTGCTCCTTGACAGGGGTGTGCAAGAAGGTGAGAGGAACTGGGGAAGGTTGACAGCTGTCCTGAAGTAGAAACTCATCCTGTCTCCCTGTCAGAGGATCCCGGGGCACCCCTACTTCTTGTTTCCTTCAGGGTTACCCCTGGTCCGTCTCCCCACCCATCCTATGCACACTCTTGCTTTCTCCACCACCGTGCAGGGCATTTCAGTCTCAGTGGTTCCTCTCTGGATGAAGCCTTCTTAGCTTCCTGTCTGTTTCACTTTGGCTTTTCAGGCCAGGGGATTTCTGTCTTACCTGAAGACGGTAGTATAGACTCACCACCTATCCTACGGGTGATGGAGGTTATTGCTATGCATGGGACTCAGCCCAGTAGAAGGACAAGGAGAGATACAGACTTTCGTGGGTGGCACATCATAGTCTGAGTCATACCTTCTGTGTGGCCACATGATTGCTGTGCTATCTCCTGCCGGAGAACAGCCTTTGATAGGCTCACAGTTTCAGGGTTTGAGATCCAGTTGCCTAGCTCCATTGTTTGTTTGGTCTGGGCCATGGTTGAGACAGAATTAGGGCAGCGAGATGACATGAGAGAACACAGCTGCGAGCTTTCTTGGCAGTTGAGGGCAAGGTGGTGGTGTGGATGCAGAGCTGACTGGCTCCCTGCTTCTTCTAACTTGGCCCATGGACCCCCCCCCCAGCCTATGGGATGGTTCTATCCACATTTGTGGCATGTCGTTCTCCCTTATTTGATGCTCTCTGGAGACTCCATCAGAGACACACCCAGAAGTGTGCTTTACAAATCCTCAAGGCACTTCTCATCCCAACCAAGTTGATAGTCAAAATTAACCACTACCCCTTCCCTTGTTTAAAGTTGTAAGCACCCCTTACATCTGTCATGACAGGAGGCAGGGTAGGGGGCAGCTGCCTTGGTGTGAGTCTCCAAGAGACTGCTTTGATCTTTCCAGCTTTATGCCAACTGCCTTAGTTTAATCTCAAGGAGGGGGGCTTGGTTAATTATTGAGGAATGGGTTTCTCGAGGTTCAAGTAGACTGATTATCTATGGTAATGTGCTCAGCCTGGAGACACCAGACAAACCCAGACAGAACAAGCCTGTTGTCATAGCCTGCTATTCACTCGTCTGTAATTTTGCATTTCTCTTTGAGCAAGCCTAGCGCGTTGCATCCTAATTGGTCCCCGTGTTCATGTGTTTCAGGGAGCAAGAGGGCCTAACGGTTCGGCTGGCGAGAAGGTAATTGAGAATAGCTCCTCTCCCCTCTACTTCCCTCTCCAGTGTACCCCTGGGCCAGAAGAGTGAACCCATAAATGTCACAGAGCAAAGAGAAGCACTTCCCAGAGCAGAGACTCGGGGAAGATAGGCCAGCTGGGATGGTGGGGAGCCAACCCAGCAACGTTCCTCTTTCCTCAATACTCTAGTGAGCACATCAGCCAAGGGAAATACCAATTAGTGAGACAGCTGTTCTGTGCCATCAAGCATCGCCCATCAGACAATTTCTAAACTTAATTAGCTTCAAGGAGTCATTTTCTGACTCAGGTGCTCAGACTGCTTCTTCGGGGGAGGGGGGGGGGAGTTGCAGCTGGTAACTATCCTGTCTTCTCCTTACAGGGTGACCCTGGAAACCGAGGCTTACCAGGTCCCCCAGGGAAGAACGGAGAAGTTGGCACCCCCGGGGTCATGGGACCGCCAGGGCCTCCTGGACCCCCTGGGCCTCCAGGCCCGGGATGTACCACAGAACTGGGATTTGAGGTAACGTTTGCCCTTCTGTGGCTGAAGCGTGATGGAGGTAAAGAGCACTGGAAGCCACAGCACACTGGGGACTGGTCCCTGGGTAGAGGTTTTGTCCAGTCTCCTGTGAGCTCCTTGCCCCCAGCATCCTGCTTGGGGCAAGCAGGTAGTTGCCTGGCAGTGAACTCTGAAATCCTTGCTTCTTCCTCCCCCAGGTCGAAGGCTCTGGGGACGTCCAACTGCTGAGCAAACCCACAATGTCAGGACCCTCCTCTCCAAGTGTAGGTAGACTTCTGTGAACCCTTTTCTGAGGGCTGTCCTGATGTTACCCCTGGGGGAGGACCTCACTTCGATGATTCACACACACTGTGCCTCCAGCCCCACACTGTGCTACCTGTAAGGTACTCACCGCGGTGAGGAAACCTGACGGTTACCTTCATCCCTGCTGGCCAGTTCCTCACCTGAGCATCTCTGTTTCACGGCCTCCTGTTACCATGTTAGGCTCCTAGCAGGTGCCCGCCCTGTCCATTCGCTCATCTCCAGCAGGCACTGCCCTTGTCCTGTGAGGTACACGTATATGAAGACACTCCCCTGGATATTATGTCACACGCAACCCAGAGCCAAGTGCCCAGGGAGTAACTTCGAACGTATAAGACAGGTTCTCACACACACGGGATCTAAGGGTGGGGTCAGGAGGGCAAGTCCATGCTGGGAGACAACTTCTGTGGATTGTTGTGTGTGGGCACTTCTCTTCTGAGTCTGGAATGGGAATTTTCCCCTCGTCCTTTGCTCCATCATCTGGGACAGCATCCGTTGGAGAGCTTAAGGAGCGATGCAAGAAGGGAGCGTGCACCTGCGAACAGGAAAAACAAACAAACAAACAAACCACAAAGAATGTCTCTTCATCTGTTTGCTTTTTTTTTTTTTCAGGGTCCCAAAGGAGAAAAAGGAGAGCAGGGAGCCAAGGTAAGTTAGCCTACGGGAGGCAGGGTCTTTCTAAAAGGTCATAGAAGCATTATCCATGGACTGTGAGCTTTGCTCTTAACTTCCCTCTGCTCTAACTAGGGTGAACGGGGAGCGGATGGAACCAGCACTATGGGGCCGCCAGGGCCCAGGGGCCCGCCTGGGCGCGTCGAGGTCCTGTCCAGTGTGAGTATTGCCAAGGTTGAAACTTTGCCGCATGCTTTCTGCTTTGCTAAGGGGAAATAGTAGGCAGCCTGTCACGTCAGGACCTTGAGGCTGGTGGCTGGCTATCCAGGGTGTCCCGGCCTGCACCTGCCAGCATGCTAACCTATCTGTTCCTACCCACTCCATGCCACCACACTCCTACATACGACCTTCAGAGTCTGCTTTTCTGCTGGGCAGGGTCTGGAGTCAGACAACCGCCTAGAAAGTACTGGAGTCTCGAGGACGCCCCAGATAAGTGCTCCAGAAAGACCCTAAGCCAGTTGAGAAGTCAAGTCAAAACTGGAGACACACAGGCCTGAGATCACCTTCACTGCTGGCACTGATGGCTGTAACCCTGTGGGAGAGCCACTAATTCCAGAATCCAGCCATAATACTGAGCCGAGTAATTCCAGAGTCAGACAAGAGAGAGAAAGACAGTATTGAACATGCCCCAAAATGCCATCAGGAAGCATCCTCCATCTTCCAGAGTGGGGCTAAAGAGACCAAGAGGAGCTAGGGTTATACCCCTGAGGGCCAGTTCTCATTGGGAGGTGTCTTCAAAAGAGCTCATTGGATGGCTCTTCGCTTTAAAAAAAATCTGTTAGTAGTCATATTCCAAAATCTCACCTGGAAAGCTTACCACATGGGTGAGCAAACCAAGCGTGGCTCCACTCTGATCCCCCATTCCAAGGGAGGTATCAGAATGCCCCCTATTCCCAGGGAAGCAGTAGTGTGTGGCTTTCATGTCACCATCGATCCCTGTGAGGAAGCAAAGGCTCGGCAATGCCTCCCCGTCCACCAGCCCCTTACCTTCTGCCTGTTCACACTGGAGTGTCATTTAAACCTCTGCGTCTACCATCAGCACTCCAAAGCAGACACTCTGTGCCCAGAGAAAAAGTCCCAATGACCTGGGGAAAGAATGGGCAGGGTTAAGAGGAGAAAGAGTAGGATTTAAAAGTGCCAAGCCTGTGGGGAGGGAAGCAGACAATCTTGAGCACTTGTGGGGGAAGTGTAAATTGCATGGCCCCTTTGGAGGGCTCCCTGACAGTCTGTTCAAACTAAAAATAGATGTCTTCCAGAATTGCACATGGAAAGCTCCACACAAGATGATGGAGTAGGGGAGAATGAGTTGAAGGGGAGGGGACAGGGCCTAATGCAATTATCTAAAGCAATGACATATATGAATTATATTATACACATACACATACATCTTATAAGGGCACATGTATGTATGTATGTATGTATGTATGTATGTATGTATACATATGCTTATAGCTTTAAAAGAGAGAAGGAATTCATCTACTGGATAATTTTAAAGTTAATTTGAAAGGAAAAGTGACAGGCAGGCTGGGGCTGTTTGACGGGGAGTGGGAGGGCTGGGTGTGTTTGGCAGTGACTTTGGGGTGTGATCAATGTACTCCATACTGGGTGACTTCAGTTAAGGTCTCTTTGCCAGAAGCAAGAAGGAGCACTTGTCTTTCTCTGTCCTCACTGTGAATTTTTTCTCTTTCAGTCTTTGATCAACATCACCAATGGATCCATGAATTTCTCAGACATTCCTGAGCTCATGGGGCCTCCGGTTTGTATCTGCATCTGCCCTTGAGTGAGGTCTCTACCCAGATGCCACCATGGAAAGGGTTGGGTTTTAGCTCCAGAAGCATAGAGCCAGAGTCTATCAAAGTCGGAAAGAAGGAAGCCTACATCTTCGAGTTTATATAATACTAAAGTCTGTGGTGCAGAGTTGTGTTCAGGGAGCAGAAGTGTTCATTCCTGTGCACCAGAAATCTGTGTGAGATGGGAGAGCACCTGGAACCACCACCTCCAGGGTGGGGTCGTGGGTCTACAGTCTCATTTCTTAGAGCAGGATGCTGCTAATGGGACACTGGAGCCAAAGGAAGATTGACACCCACTTCACCCTTCCTCACCCCATTTTAGAGATGAATAAATCAACACATGGGGGAACTCAATGTCCCCCTCGAGGCTCATGGTTGACAGGGTCTCCAAAGAAGGAAGGCATTCCCATGGCATCAGACGGGGACCAGGGAGGAGAAATGCTGGCCATAGGAGCCTTGGGGGTCCACCCTCATCTCTGACAGCCACTCAGAGCCCCTGGTTCTCTTTCCAGACATTGGGACAATTTATATGAGGTAGAGAAGATGAAAGTGCTTGGCACCCCGTGGTACTTGACAAGTCACTCTGGAGCCAGAGATACATGACCATAGCTGTGCATAGCAGATGTCTGCTGGGGCAGCCATTCATGTTGGGCAGGGGTGAGGGGAGAAAGACCTGGAATATACCGCAAGATTTCTGCAGCTATCTGGAAGAGGCCTCTGCCCCAGCAGCATCTGTGAGGCTCTTTCTGCCATGACCTCTCCTGTGTGGTGTCCCATGGGGCTCCCATCCATTGATTGCTAATGAAATGAATAATCCAAAGACCCAGTACTCAAAGTCCAAGGCAGGCAAGGTACTGGGCAAACGTCCATTCACCGGGGCCTTTGTTCTCCCTAGAACTGCTAGAGAGAGGTTTAGGGTGCTAGAGGGTGGATAGCAGAGCCGGAGAGACAGCCTAAACATGAGCATTGGCATCTCTGAGCTGCTGGGCCCTGGGCCCTTGGTCGATGGAGCCCAGGTCTTGCCTTTCATCCTTTCTTCCCCGTCAATGTCCTCCCTGAGGGTGAATCCAGGTCCTCCTCGTGCCTACGGCTGGATCAACCTTCTACTTACTCTGTTGCAACTTCCTCCTAAGAGGACTCTAGTATTACATTCATGCCCCTGCCCCATAGCCACTGGGTTAAAGAGACTTGCTTCTAACTAGTTCTTTTAAAAATGTAATTTGTTAATATTGTGTGTGTGTGTTTTGAAGGGCATGTGATGAAATGGGGGTGCGTGCCACAGAATGCTCACGGCCGTCAGAGGACAAATTGGGAGGGTTGGTTCACTACTACCTGCTTCTACCCATGTGAAACAGGGATTGAACTCATCAGGCTTGGCAGCATACACTTGTATCTGCTGAGCCACCTTGCTGACCCCTCTATGTAGTTTCTGTGTGTGTGTGTGTGTGTGTCTGTCTGTCTATCTATCTATCTATCTATCTATCTATCTATCTATCTATCTATCTATCTATCTATCTATCCATTCTGTCAAACTCCTGTCCCTTTAATAGCATCAGCAACCTGGACTTGGCAGGAATGGGGGTTGTGACCCACAGCTCCCAGCGTGGACCCGCTTCTCCCCCGGCCTCCCAGCCTGTCATCAAGCCCATCCTCAGAGCTGACTTACCCAGGTTCCCATGCTGTCCGTCCCTGCCCCGGGAACGTCTCACTGAGTCACCACTCAGAGGAAGCTTCTGTGGAGAACAGGGGAAGACCTGGAGAGGGTCACATGCCTCTGGGTGCTTGAGGACAGATCCTGCCTCTGCCGTTAGCTAGCTCTATGATTCTGGTGGCACTCCCCCCAACCCCAGTCCTCAGCATCACTTTCTATAAAGTGGGACAGTGATCCACAGTGGGTGGAAATGGGCTTGGATCCTTGGCAGGTCCCGGAGATCAGTGACATACCCAGGTTCCCATGCCATCCCTGCTGGATTAAACAGGCTCAGGTCTTTGCCCTCCTGAGACACTATATAGCCCATGAGGTACAGTCCTCCTGACTCTGAAAACCCTTTGTCTTTGGTGTGTTGCAGGGGCCAGATGGCGTGCCAGGGCTGCCAGGATTTCCAGTAAGTACTGCAGTGGCTAGCTTCCACCTGTGCTCAGGGGCTATGCTTGTTCTGTTTATACCCCTGAGAAGCTATTCCCTTCGTCCCTCACGACTGAGCCTTAGCTCCATCGCACACACTCATAGTTTTCATACTCTCCGCAGACGCAGACATGTCCTCTCCTTTGAGACCCATAGGGTTTCTTTTTAATCATCTCGTATTCATTCTTTTCCGCTGTAAGCGACGGGTTCTCCTGTATGTATCTACTTTTATGATAGCTACAGAGGGCTGGGTCTTACATCTCTACCCCTGGACCATTCAGCCCTGGGCAGTAGCTGGGTGACCCTAGCATATCAAGTGACAGTCTGTGCAGATAAAGTCCCTCAAGACAGAGGAAGTGCGTGAGGACAGAGGAGAGCCATGGAGTGGAAGGCTGATGATTAACCCTGTGTGTGCCTTATTGGAGGGCGACACTTTTTTTTTTTTTTTTTTTTTTTTTTTTTTTTTGCAGTAGAACCTATTGGTTTAGTCAGAGTTTGTGCCTATACAGAAGGCCAAGAGAGGCCCCAGGGGGAGAGCTGCACTGCTTCTCTAAAAGTCCACAACTTGGAAAGGCCTGAGGTGCTGTGTCTGGAACAAATGAAGGAAACAGATTAAAGCCCCGTAGGAGTGAGTTCCTGGTGGCTGAACTGTAGATGATCTCCTCTTATCTTTTCATACTTTTTGGAACTTTTAATACAATCATGCTTTTTTTTTTAAACAGTTTTCTAAGTGAGCATAAACTATGAAGAGGGTTAAAAATACCGTATTCACTAGACATTAGAACAGAAGAGGGAGCGAGCAGTAAACAGCCTTGCACGGTTAGCGGGAAAAGAGGCCCGACCTCTTAGCTGCAGTCCCTAAGATGGCTGCTTCAAGTCTGAGGGCACATTCTGGAACATTCCAACATGTCTTCCTCCGTGAGAATGAGGGGGCCAGACTTCCTAGGAGTGTTCCCTAGCCAGCTCCGTGAGATGTTCCACTGGGGCATCCTTCTCCACACCGATGTGGGCTCTCCAGGCCTCCAACACCCAGGCTTGCCTCCTGCCCAGTCCCTTACCTCCTTACAGTCAGGAAAGATCAGAGCTAACCGTGACTTCTGCTTGCTAGATAAGAGCTTGTTCTGAGAGAGGCTCAGGGGGAGAGATGGAGACAAAGACGCAGAGACAGGCAAGACAAAGAGATAGAGACAAAGACACACACAGAGAGAGATGTTTTTCTGTTTTGGAGAAAAAACTTTTAACCACAACACCCTCTTTTAACTTTTAACTTTTAACACCCTCCAATGATTGTTTGCAGGGCCCCAGAGGACCAAAAGGTGACACCGGTGTGCCTGGATTCCCAGGGCTAAAAGGAGAGCAGGTAGGGGCTCCGGTGGGGATGTGCTTAGATTTGGCTGGCCATCAACATTTGGCCAACTGTTTCCTTCTGGAGACACAGTTCCTACAGTGCAATTCAGTGATGTTTAAAAGATTCCCAATCCTCACTACTCTCTAATACCAGGATGCTTCCTTTAATTAAAGTGTATTGTCTTATTTTTCTTTTTTTTTAATGTATGAGTGTTTTGCCTGCTTGCAACTCTGTATACTGCATGCATGCGGTGATTGCCGAGGCCAGCAGAGGGCATCAAATCCCTTGAAACTGAAGATAATGAAGGTTGTTAGGAGCCATGTGGGTGCTGGGACTCGAATCCCAGTCCTCTGGAAGAGCAGCCCAGTGTGCTTAACCTCTGAGCCATCTCTCCAGCTGATGGAAGGTTATTTTAATGAAGAAGTGCCATGCCTTTTCACAGACACCTTCTAGCTGACGGAGTCTCTGATCTCACACGGAAGGGCGCTGTTGGGCCTACCCTTCCCCCATCTGAAGAGTGCATGGCTCAATGCCTCCTAGAATGCTGCTCTCACACGCCGAGCCATCCTGTCTGGTGATTCTAAGTTGGGACATTGTGTAGTTAGAGTAGATGCCATGCAGGGAACTTCTGGAGAAGGTCAGGGTTCGTAGCCACCCTTTGTACCCCTACACAGCCTCTTACAATCAACTTCCAGGTAGTTTTCCATAGCTGAGGAGGACGGGAGCATCCATAAGTAGACAGCAAAGACTCTGGCTTCTCCTCATGCATTCCCTTCTCCATTTGTGTGCTATACCTCTCTCATCTTTTGCTCCCCTAGGTAGGGATCCTGGCAGTTTCTTATACCAAGTATAATAGGAAGACAAAGACAGGAAAGTAGTGCAGATGGTGAGGGTACCCCTCACCCCCACCCCCACCCCCAGCCCCATCCCCGTTTCAGAGCCTGCACATGGGTGGGGTGGGGCTATACCTCCCTGGAGAGTCTAAAAGGAGCATCTCTGAGAGGGCTGAGGATTGGAAGTTTCTCTGGACTTTCTTTCTCATGCGCCACATTGCCCCCAAGGACAAGGAAATAGGCCCCAGAGACTTGGTCTTCAACACTAGGAAGCAGAGCGCCCGGTTTGTTGGGCCACAAGCACGTGAGAGTGGTGATGTCCGCCTCCCTATGGTGGGCTTGCAGAGAAGGGGTGGGATTGGGTTGACTCTGGCAATTCTTGCTTCCCATATTCCTTTTTCTATGTGGCAAAGTAGGTAGACTAAGACTCTAGGTTACTAGAGGCTACTCCTGCTGCTAATTCTCTGTCACTTTAAACGTCTGGGACAGCCACCAGGCACCTCTGCTCCAGTTCTCACAGCCACTGCACCTCTGCCACTCTGCCTCTAATGCTCTTGTGCTTGCCTCTTCCTGCTGCTCTGGACCGCCTTTCTGCGCCACCCAAGTGGTAAGACCCACGTGTCAGCTGCAGGCTTTGGGGGATGGAGAGAGAGGCTTCCCTGCCCACTTTGATGCCCTACTTGGCCACTTTCAACGGTGGAAAGGAGGTTGCTGTATTGCCAGCCCAGGGCTAGTGCGGACGCCTAGAACACATGGCCTTCGTTTCTGCATGCGTGTCTTTTCTCGGGATAATAGATGGGCCTATTGAGTGCAGGATTTAAGAACAGTATCCTGCATCCTCACCCCCAAATCTCCCATCCTCTCTTGCCCAGCATCTAGGATAACTCTGCCTAACCAATATGCTGCTTGCACAGAGGCCTGGAGAATGGAGGACAGCTGCACATCAGGACAGGTGGCTCTTGTGTTGAGAGAGGCAGGCACCATGCTTATAGTGTTGCCTCTCCCAGTTTCAGCTATTTAAACAACAAGAAAAGGATTCTTGGAGTGAACAAATCTCAAGTCATTAGGAAAGCAAACTATCAGATTTGACAGGAGCTAGATGTCCAGGATGCCCTGGAAGGACATCCTATGGCAAGAAGTATGCTGGGGCAGGATGCTAGGTCTGAGAATGAGGGGAGAGATCTGTCCTCATTTGGAGCCTTTGAGGGTACACTTGAACAGTTAACTTAGACAACTCTTAGAAGAAAGATCTCAGAAAACATTCCATCACGGAAGAGGCTTTTATAATCCTTTAGCAAGAAGGCTTTGCTGGAGTGGCAGGGCTGGAGGGGTGGTATAAAGGTCAGAACCCATGGCAGCAGGACGGAGAGCTCTCAAACATGACCTCTCAATCAAGGCCGCAGGAGGAGGCTGGACCTTAAAAGATTCTCTGCATTGCAGGGCGAGAAGGGTGAGCCTGGCGCCATCTTGACCGGGGACATCCCTCTGGAAATGGTGAAGGGGAGAAAGGTAATTCTGTCAGCCCACCCTGAGGGCAGATAAGTGCTTTGGCTTGCCATCTTTGGTTGTATCTTAAGAAGTGTTTTCTGAGTGACAAGTGCTTGTCTCCTGTTTTAGGGTGAACCTGGAATCCATGGTGCACCGGGACCCATGGTAAGCTGGGGGTCTCTTCTGGGTTGGGACAAGGGCTCAAACCTTTTCCGTGCTTTGGCTCACTTAGATTGAGTTATTCTACTTGTGAAAATATAAAAGGTAATGCAGTAACAGGTGGCAGAGCATGTGTCTGTTTATGGGAGACAAACTACAGGGACATGGACTTCTGAGTGGTTGCCAGGCCCACATAAGACTTTCAAAAACAAACAAAACAGGGGTGGAAGAGAGGTGGTTCAGTGGTTAAGAGCACCTGCTATTCTTGCAGAGGACCCAGGTGCAATCCCCATAGCCACATGGTGAACTAGCTGTCTATAACTCCAATTCCAGGGGACCTGACACTCTCTTCTAGCTTCGGTGGTCACCAGACATGGATCTAATACACACTCATACATGCAGGCAAAATACTCTTACATATAATGATAAATAAATCTAAACAGCAATAAACATCCCCCCACTGGTTAACCATAGCAGTGTCCCACTTCTCATTCCTGCATAATCCACTGTGGCTACTTCCTGCTCGACCTCTGCCCTCCAACAGTGACTCCAGCATCTTTTGGATCCAAAGTCACAAGAATTGTCTAGTTGGAAATCTAGACAGGAGAAAGAGGAAGGAACTATAAAGGGGAATGGGCATCACCCTCGCACGTTCCACTGGTCAGAACCCAGATTCTTGGGGGGCCTTGGATATGTAGTGTAGCTGTGTGTCCAGGAAGCAGAGTAGAACTGTGAGAACTGACAGATGCCAGGGAGCCCACAAGGAACCTCACGTGGTACTGGGTCTGCCATGTTATTGCTTTGGGGTGGGCATACCCTCCTCTCACTTTCTGTGTTTCTGCCTGCCCATCTGTACGATGAATGGACTGGATTCCTGCTAGACAGTATCACAGGCTCTTTGACTTTGCTCTTTTAAAAATAGGTAGCACCCTTGGACTTCTGAACACTTCTGAGGTCTTTTTCCCAAGAATGAACTCTGAACTTCCCTTTCGAGCACACACACACACACACACACACACACCACCTCAAATGAAGAAAGATCAGGTGTGGCTCACCGCTAAGGGTCAGGCACTGTGTAAGCTTCCTAAGGGACATCTCTTTTCAGACTCACACCCCTCTGGTTTGATCACATGACAAGGAAACAGGGGTTCAAAGAAGATAACTAATGTGTAAGAAAGTGGGAGACTTGCGACCAACCTGGCATGCCCTGTATCTGGTGGGGCTCCCTCCCCCGACCTCCACCCCTCCACACAACCTCCAATAGATAAGCTGCCATCTATCTATCTATCTATCTATCTATCTATCTATCTATCTATCTATCCATCTATCTATCTATCTATTGAAGCATCAATAGATAGATAGGGCATCTGTTTGACTGAAGCTGGACCTCAGGCCCGGGGAGAAAGGTTTGCACTTGGGTGAACACCTATGTGTTCCAAGCACATCCTTCAGGAAACCTTCTGAGGCTTTTGGGTCCCTGAAGTCAGGCAGAAAAGACCGAATATAGACTACATGGGCTGAGAGTGAAGGCAGATGGGAGAGTCTTGTTCCCAACTGGTTAACCACTCAGTAACCTCCAGTTCTATGGGAAATGCAAACAGTTAGTAGTGGGGCCAGCAGGAGGCTCCAGATGGCTATGGCGGGTGTCCCACTGAAGGCCAGCTTGTGCACAGCTTGCCAAACACAGGCAATAAGGGCACCTTTTAATTTGCATAATGCTTCCATCTGGGCTAACTATGGCCCTAGAGACCAGTGTAGCTTACAACTCTTTTACAAATATGCTAAGGCTTGTTACTCCAAGTGTGGTCTGTGGATCAGCATCCCCAACATTACCTGGGAGCTTAGTAAAAATGCAGAAGGGCAGGCCCTGGCCCATACACCAGCTCAGACACTCTTGATCTGCACTTTCATGAGATCCAGGACACTCCAAGTGCATTCACACATGGGGAATGTTTCAGAGAACCACCTACCAAGTGGCCCGCCCATGCCCTAGAAACTGGCTCTAGTTTGCTTTTCACTTACCTAAGACTAACATATATCATATGTATCGGAGATTTTTCATGCTAATCCTGTCTTAATGCATCTTTTAGGGCATGCAATCTTATGGTAAGGGTGGTGGGCAGAGGGACATGTAAGTCTAGCTGCCATTCCTCAGGCTCCAGTAGACAAGATGATTCCTGCCAGGAACTTGGATCAGGGCAGCGACTCAAGAAATGCATGGACCCAGAAAACCATCACTGAAGTAGGGTCCATGGGTCAGGGACTCTACAGGAGGACTGAAGCACTGTTCAGAGGCTGGGCTTTAAGATGGGTGGGGGCGGGGCAGAGACTACCATCCTCCAGCTGGTTCTTGGACAAACTGGCACAGGGAAGAGCAGGGCTGATTCAGGATAGAGGACATGGGGACCCTGGGACATGTTCTGTGCCAGCCTAGCATGTGGGCACCTCGGGTGAGAGGCACAAAGCTGCTGGCTTCTTGCTATTTCTTCCTTTCTGACTGAGGTGGTCCTGGCTGTGTAGCCTTTAGAAAAGTTGGGAGATCTGAAGGGCTGATCAAATGCTCCTAGCTGAGGAGAGGCAGGAGACCAGGAACCAGGCAGGCGGGTACTCCAGGACCATTGCTAATGTCCCTTCATCCTGTTCCTGCTGCTCTCCCTACAAGAGCAGTCCTAGCACTCCCCTATCTCTGGACTTTAAGTTTGGGGCATTTGCTAGCCTGGTGCTTGTTTTTCTTCTAGGGACCCAAAGGACCACCAGGACACAAAGGAGAGTTTGGCCTCCCAGGACGACCTGTAGGTATCGGTGTTCCCCATACTAAAGGATGGGGCATGTGGAGGCAAGGCTGACCCACAGCAAGAGCTCACTAAGGTGTCTTGTGTGCATCTTAGGGTCGCCCAGGACTGAATGGCCTCAAGGGTGCCAAAGGAGACCGAGGGGTCACACTGCCTGTGAGTATCATGGCTACTTCTGCACCTGGGGCTGCAGTGCAGACGGGATCCTGTCAGACTGTCCGGTACCTCGAAGTTCAATGAGTGGGGCCTGCAGAATACATGTTCAGGGAAGCTTTCTTTCTTCCTCCGTTGCTTCCAGAGGGCCTCACACTCGGCCCTGCCCCTCATCTCACGCTCAGGAGGGTCCTGTGTCCCACCTAGACCATCCCCGTGCTGAAGAATGTCAGTCACCCCAATGCAGACACAAGACAGAAAGGAGAAGGAAGGAAAAAAGGATCTGTGCATCCTGTGCCCCCCTCCTCGCTCCTGCACACGGCCCAGGAATGCAGATCTTAACGGGACATTGCTCCGGGAACCAGAATCTGGGTTCAAATTTCAGTTCTCTGTGAGCTGCTGTGTGGCTCTGAGCAGACTGTATCCCCTCTCTGGGCCTCATTATTTGTAGGTGTCAGCCAGGATGTCATAGCTGTCCTGCTGTCTCCCGCATGCTTTACCAACCCTTTGCAGTATGGCCCAGATGTGGGAGTGCTCTGTGGATGGGCAGGCAGATTCTAGGCAGAAGCTGCTCTAGTCTCCGGAAGCTCCTCCCTCCCAGCTTCCAGCCCAGAGTGTGTGGCAAACGCTGTAGATGCCTCCCACATCCTTAAACTCAGCAGCAGCTTTTCTTTTCTTCCCTTAGGGTCCACCTGGCCTACCTGGACCCCCAGGACCCCCAGGGCCCCCTGGAGCTGTGGTTAACATCAAAGGCGTAAGTTAGGATGGGGCTGGGAGAAGCTTTCTGGGGACCCTGCAGTGAGCACCAGATTGGCCTCAGCTGGTACTAGGTTTTCTGATGCCTTCTCCCCTCACGTTCTCTTCCCACAGGCTGTTTTTCCAATACCTGCCCGGCCACACTGCAAAACACCGGTAAGTAACTTGCGTGCATATCTTCAGCAGCAGGCTAAGTTCCAGTGCCAGTTCTAAGAAACGGATCCATTTTGCCTTGGGCACTTTCCCATTCCTGTATGTCTACTCTGATATCATCTGTCCACATATAGGCCCTTAAAGATCTAGAAGTTTCTAGATAACAGACCGTGGTAATGAAATACCCGCACACCGGCTTATTTTAACGGAGAGTCATCTGTTAGTGAAACCACATTTGGCCTCAGGGGCAGGAGGAGCAGAAAATTGCAAAACAGACTCCCTCTTAACCAAAAGAAGTAACCGCAACTTGTGGCCTCTGAGCTGGGAACTGGGAGTTAAAATTTGTAACTACTCAGTTCCATCCTCCTCGAAGATTGGGTTACCCGAGAGGCAAGCGTTATCTCCCCCCTCCCCCCGTTATCATGGGAAGACAGCTAACCCACAGAAGCTCTTTGGTTAGCCCAAGGTCACGGAGCGTGGGGCAGCTGGGACCACAGCTCAGATCTCATGGTAACCAGGAAGCAGGTGCAGGCACTGTGATCCTTGCCCAGCCCCGCCCCTCTCCTAGGCAGTTGGCAACACTGTCTGTAGGATTTTGCCAGTATCATAGGGAGACATTTATTCCTGTGAGGAAACACGGGGACAGGCATGAGTCATGGATCTGTGCGTAATCATTCTCTCATTCTTTCAGTAAATATTTACTGAGCTCTCCCCAGTGCCAAGGACTCTGCTAGGCCCCCGGGGACCACAGGAGTGACCTAGACAGACGTGGTCTCTGCGTTCTGGAGTTTGCAGACAATCATTTCAAAATATTCTTTGAAGTGGGCTTACACTGATCCCTGTGGGAATGAGAACGCTGCTGGTCACTGAAGCCTCTAATTGCTGCAGGCGGGCTGGCTGTGTATTGGCCTAGGCCTATGTCCAAATCTGACCTTTGAGGTGTCCATGTGGGCAGCCCATGGTCCAAGCATGCTAGCCTGGAAGGCAGAGCGTGGGATCCCCCCAAGGGGACAGGGCTGAAGCTCCAAGTGAGCCCAACAGCAGCACCAAGGGCGTGTTTATCCAGATAACTGTAGAGAGGCATTTGCTGCAAGTGCCCGTTCTGGAGATCCTCCAAGAAAGCGGTGCATCTCCACATCCAAGGGCAGTCGGCTGCCCAGGGTTTACCAGAGCTGAAGGTCCCTCCTCCCAACACAGAGCCCCACCTCCTTACCACCTCCTACAAACAATCCCAACACACCAAGTATGAGACAGGACACCACAAACTTTAGACTGTTGTGGGAATGATACTGCAGTTACACAACCTGTCATGGAACCCTGTGCGGTGTCGACACTCGGGGGATGGTGGAGCTGTTATGGAGTTACTTAAAGTCAATGCCAGGCTCAACGTGTTTGGAGTAAAGTTTTGTCTTGTTTTAATTTCCTGTGGCATACTGGGACACCATGGCATTTGGAGACACTGTGTTTCCCACAAGGCCCTGAAAGGAGACATTATCAAACAGAAGCACACCCAGCACTTTGCGAGCATCTTCCGGTTCCAGCAAGTTTAACATCATGACAGTTTGTACTCCAACCACCTTGCTTAACCACTTGTAAAGGTTGTCCTTAGATTTTCTTTCTGGAAGGTTCCTTCCTCTTCCCAATATCTTTTCACGGCGACCCCTAAGCAGCTTGGAATCCCTACTTATAAGCACAGAAAGATCCCAGATCCAGGTGGAGCATCTTCTGGGGAAAGATGGAGGCAGAGTGAGATGGTTACCTTTAATTGTCGACACAGAACAATCCAATTGCCCATGAAAAGAGTCTCAGTAAGGGGCTGTCCAGATCAGGTTGGCCTGGGATTATTTAGATTACCTAAGCCGAGACAAGAAAACCTGCCCACTATACCCTAGGCACTACACCCTAGGCACTACACCCTAGGCACTA